>NC_081191.1:355000-462500 GCF_902713425.1 Acipenser ruthenus
TCTCAGAATTTTAATTTCAGTTCATCTTAGTTTTAATCGCATATTTCATTTATATAATTACTGCATCCATCTCATTCAAATTTGTTTTATTACTGATCAGAGACATTTCTTCTTCACTTCATCAAGGTCAGTAGAAACCCAGACAACAAGAAGCTATACTTGAGAACAACTTCATATGCTCAATTCTCACAGGCAGCTATACCCACGCATCACAAGGTTGAAGACTGCTGATGTGCACCAGCTATGTACAGCTTGATTTTATGAGTTAATTAACCCTGCATTGATTCAGAGCTTACATTACACACAGGACAATCACATAATGTTTACAGACAGTTTCAATGATTTATGTACCATTTAAAGGGGCAACATAAGCAAGGGTTGCATAAGGGAAAAGAACAAATGGCCGATAAAACAATAACAGCTTGTACAATTTAAGTGGGACAGAACCATATGTACACCTCCCCGCACAGGGAGCCTGTTTATCAGAAAAACCCTACTTGTTCCATGTGTGTAGTGTGGGATTAGGCATTCTGTGATGCTTACCTTAAGCTGTCACTTAACAAAAGTAAGTGGTTGTAGAACCAGTTTGGATTGGTTTGTACATAGGATCAAGGTCAGGGAAGCAGGGAAGCAAGAGTTTCAAAAGTCTTACAGGAGCTATCCACTTTGCCACAGCATTGGTTATACAGGGTGTCCCACTGGACGTAGCCCCTGTAAGTAGCGCAAGTATTACAACGTACAAATAAATAATAAATACATAATCCCGTGATGGAGCAGCACAGACATGAACAGGAATCCTCGTTATTACAAACTCGCTTTATACAGGAACGTCACTCCCAACGTGGACATGGACTGAATGCCAACCTCTAACTGAAATACTTACAGGGCTACTTTCAAGTGGGACACCCTGTATCGTACAGACATGATGTAGCCTGATTCACAGGCTTCAAATCCTGAATTTCAAAACAAAAGTAGTTTGTCGAAACTGACGGGTTTCATTTGTTGTTGTGCTGGTGCTGCCTGTAGCAGAAGAGCTGCTAGAAAGTGTATTTTGAGAAGTGAAGGCGTGTTTACAGCACCGAGGTGGAACAGCAGACTAGATGCATTCCGTGGTACTGGAACTAACAGATACAAGAACACTCTTTCTATCAAATGACCTGTCAGAAAGATAAAAAAAACCTTCCCATTCATAAGTCCTTCACTTGTAGTGCTTTGCTCCACAATGCAGTTACATGACTAACTTTCTACTCAAACGATGGTGCATGCATGTGAGTATACAGGGAATGAATTACAGTGTGCTGAGAGGGTCATGACAGAGGGCGATTAACACGTGTTAAAAAAAATGTATAAGATAAATGTATGTGTTAATCGCAGAAGTTAACTGTGATTGATTGACAGCCCTAATATATATATACACACACACACACACACACACACATATATATATATATATATATATATATATATATATATATATATAGCTTTAGTTTTATATAGCGCCTTTCATAGTGAACCACCATCACAAAGCACTTTACAGAGGTAGGCTGTGACCTGTGCGTTATATTATTATTATTATTATTATTTATTTCTTAGCAGACGCCCTTATCCAGGGCGACTTACAATCGTAAGTAAATACATTTCAAATGTTACAATACAAGTAATACAATAAGAGTAAGAAATACAATAACTTTTGTTCAAGCAAAGTACAAGTGTGACAAACCACAATTCAATAATACAGCAGATTTTAGTGATAGTTACATCAGGATATGATTAAATAGTGATAGTTACATCAGGATATGATTAAATACAAAATACTACAGGTTAAACACTTGGCAGATTACAGTATTCTGAAGTACAGGATTAAATGCAGTAAAATAGGGGGCAGATAAGAGCAAAATAAAGCACATTTAAATGAAGGGTGATAGTGTCCCAGGATACAAACGGAGGAGTTCTACAGGTGCTGTTTGAAGAGGTGAGTCTTAAGGAGGCGCCGGAATGTGGTCAGGGACTGGGCAGTCCTGTCACTTACAATAGGACATTGATTTAACATCATGGAGCACAAGGAGGTTAAGTGACTTGCTCAGGGTCACACAGTGAGTCAGTCAGTGGCAGAGGTGGGATGTGAACTGGTGACACGCCCTGGACTTTAACCACTGGACCACACTGCCTCCTATACATATAAACCTCTCGTTTGTAAACTTAGTAAGCAAACACGTTAAATTTGCAGATGACACAAAAATAGGAGGTGGCAAACACTGTTGCAGCAGCAAAGGTCATTCAAAATGATCTAGACAGCATTCAGAACTGGGCAGACACATGGCAAATGAAATTTAATAGAGAAAAGTGTAAAGTATTGCATGCAGGCTGTATTGTGCAGACTCAGCTATAGTGGAAAATTAAATGCCCCTCGGGAAGTCATAGTATTTATAGTAACTTTCCCTCGCTTAGTGCGTCATAAGGCTTAATTAAACTTAAAACATTTGTCTTTTTAGAAGGCCTTATCACTAAAATGAAAAATATCGTTTTACTGTTAACTTACTTCTCTAAGATTAATAGTATATGATCTCATGTTTCACTATTTTTCTCATCCCTAAAATATGTCAAACCTAATAATGTATGTGTTCTGAATGTTGTTCAGAAGTTTAAGGGTTAACTGTCCCACTTAGTGATGCAATCACCCTCGTCTCTAACAGGGGATGTCAAAAGCATATCGGGAAGTTTGGCTGTTTAAGCTGTGTTCACTGTGACTGCAATAAAAGAGTTTGTGTTGTCAAAAACGGCATTAGATGTTGAGTTAACTATATACATCTAAAAATATAATAATATGCTTTGTGTACCACACAGTTCTTATTATTGGTTAAGCTAAGAGTTGTCACAGGTGACGCTGAACTAGTTATTCCATATAGTAAAACATTAGACTCCATTGCATGGAGGATCTCAGTAAGCTACAGTAAATGGTTCATCAATTGAATCAGATTCAGTTGTATTGTGTTTGCCAACTGATGATGTGAGGCAGAACAGTAATTGGATACCAGAAAATATGAATAACAGTGAGTTTTGGCCTCCTTCAGTGTTCTGGATGGAAGGCGTACCTCGCAAAGTGACTCTGTGCGAACAAAAGGAAATATAAAGAAATAATATTTACAGCTAAACATGTCCAAGTATCTTATAGGAATGAAGTCAGGCCATGGAAATCCACACCTGTGATGGAGAAACATTGGATCAAGGGACTTCGTGTGGAAACAACTAAGAGCGAAACCTGGTACAGAAGCTAAATCCTGCTGGGAACATATGGATATGCTGAATATGTACCAGGCGATTTTAAATATGGAATGTATTATAAAATGAAGTGTCAAAGATATTAGGAAGGATAAAGAAAGAGTATCCTTGTACCACTAGTAGGTGGCTCTCTTGCTCCATGAAATAGGTTACACATGTATTCAATTAAGTACTTAGTGGTCTGAGAATCCCTAAGAAAATATATATAATGAATGATTTACCACAAGTATATCTTATCTTCAGAAAGCATGACGCTTGATAAAAAGCACCATTCCGGCTAAAAGTGAACGTCAATCTACAAATTTATGTCAAGAAAAACACAAGATAAGAAGAGACTCTTTATGACCAAAAGATTAACTAACAATCCAGAGGTCTTGAGAAAAAATGCTGTCTCGGCTGGATTTTGTATGAACAAAGTGAAGGGTCACGCCTAGTTGAATGCAGTTATACTGGCATATATTTGGATTTAAATCCTAAGAGGGATTCACCAAAATAATATTATAGCAATTGATAAACAGAGGTAAATTAATTGAAAGATTATCTTATAATGAAACAGGTTCAGTGCTAATTGACACTGTTTATAGTTCATAACACTTATTTCATAAGATTAATAATATGTTGTATTTGCTATAATGAGAAAACATATTATTTAAAACTGACAAGTATTATTGCTTGTTCACGACTTTGCTGTAGTGATAATATTAAAACCTGGAGCAGTATTCGATTTACTTAAATTGGAAAATGGTACAAGTTTATTCTTCTTTCTATTGAACAATAAGACTTTTAGACATTATGATATCCATTGAAGTATAGAAGTTAAAAGGTGTTGTGTTTTTGTGTTAAGTTTGTAATAATATACTATAATGTACCTTGTTATTAATCCACTATACTATTGTCTAATGATGGTAGATGGATTCCTTATAATGTGGTGATTTGAAACTGCTACAGTGAAACCAGGGCCTCTCTTCTTATCTAGAAAGAAGGAATGTCCTTGGGTTCCACTTCAGCAGAGCTGCAAGCCTCATAGAGATGGGGTGGTAAGGTTTATGGAATTAGTGGTTTAGCACAGATAAGAATATATCTTGAAATAATATGCAAAAATTATGGTTTAACAGACCTTTATAGGTCATAAATCTAAAAAGTGTTTGCACAGACTCTGACCTTGGAAAAAACAAGAGACTGTGGAAACTGCTAGCAGTAACATATTCCCAGAGAGGTACAGGTCAGAGTGCATCTCTTAATGGATACACAATTGTAATGAAAACTATTACCACTTAAACTTAGTGAAACTAAATGACTTGAATATTGTATGAGTCAATCTTTTGTCAAATACTCTGTTAGACAATGGTATATGGAATCAAAACTGACTCATTAACAAAATGATGAAACAATATGAAGTTAAAAGAAACACATACCTTTAATTTAGCATAATATAATCACTTAGAAGATGATGTCACATATTAAGAACATCTCTCATATATAACACATATAAAATTAGTGTTTTGCATGCAGTAGTGTTTTTATATTATATTATAAACCAAGATCCTGGGAACCTTGGGTCACTTAACTTTTCAGATAAAGGAGGGGCTCGGAAGAAAGCAAAAGAAATTAGATCATAGGTTTGGAGTTAGAAATGAGATATTGAATTTATTGAGTACATGACACCTATTAATTCTGAAAAGTTAGTCCGGATCTTTTGAAAACTATTATTTGTAAAATGGATAAGAACTGTCCCACCTGATTAATGATTGGATTTAATTGAGGCGTCCCATGTATTCCAATGAGACGAACAACCTATAAAACTCCAGAGTAATTTCAATGGAGTACCACACTCATCCCAGACAGGGTAAGGTGGTCCATCTTTTGCAAACCAAAAACACAATTGAACTGATTTAACTCAGTTTAATTTGCCTGGTGAAGACAGTCATATCCTTTTACGATCTATATTAAAGGGTAAGCATTAATCAATTATTATTTTATCTCACATGTATTGCATGTATTGCTATAAGGGACTCACACTATGTTTAGAGAATAGGAGAACATTTGTTGAATGTGCTGAAAAGAGGCTACTGGGTGTATTTAGTGTCGTGGTCATGAGCAGGCCTGCAGGCTGCACGAATACATAAAGATGTATTAAAGTGTTAACGTTAATATCTGTTAAGACACTGGACTGCCCAGAACGTCTGTCAGCTGGGGATATTATTATTATTATTATTTATTTCTTAGCAGACGCCCTTATCCAGGGCGACTTACAATTGTTACAAGATATCACATTATACATTTATTTCACATTATACAGATATCACATTATTTTTACATACAATTACCCATTTATACAGTTGGGTTTTTACTGGAGCAATCTAGGTAAAGTACCTTGCTCAAGGGTACAACAGCAGTGTCCCCCACTGGGGATTGAACCCACAACCCTCCGGTCAAGAGTCCAGAGCCCTAACCACTACTCCACACTGCTGCTATGAAGTAGCCTGTAGCTACTCAATCCAATATTTAACTGTTAATAAACCGAAGGAGTACTGATCATACTCTGATTCGTAAAAACACTTTAGATACATGAGTCTGTCAATATACTGCGGGTCCAGAGCATGAACTGTATCCCACTAGGAGTAATAACATCTCTGTCCTCCTAATGTCTCCCCTGAGATAAGAGTGTATGCTGAGCAAATAAAAAGAGCACGTAAAGAAATCTGAACATGCAGATTTCGTGACAGAGTTTATAAAGAGAGTTGTTTGATATACAACACCTGCTCTGTCACTTAGTTCTTTCTTGGCAACTCACAGATAAAATTCTAAGAATCTAACTGAAGTTACTTCTTCTGATAAGAAACTTTGACTGTAAGCACATTCCCCAAGTTAATTACATGAATCAACACATGTCCCAAGTTAATTACATTAATGAACACATTTTCCAGATTTCAAGAGACTGGCCGTGTCTTAAGTCTGGCCATTTCCAATAATTAATATGCACTCCAGTAACAGAGGCACACGGCAATTAGATCAGTGGCTGCTCTCAATTCACTGCAATAGTATTTCTGCTGGCTCTATTATCCTTTAAAACACAGTATAGAGTTATTACAATTTTCAACATTGTTACAGTTTCACAAAAGTCCTTTTAATCACATTCTCAAAGTGTCCTCTTGCTGCCAGCATGTCTAGAAATCTGCGTCAGGTTCTGCTCTTTGTGGATCTGGAAATGCGACAGCTGGTTCTGTTGTCTTTTTTTTAGTCGTTGCCAATTTTTCTTTGTATTATTATCTCCTAATTTAGAATGTCCAATTATTTTTTAAGCTCAGCTCACCGCTACCACCTGTGCTGACTCGGGAGGGGCGAAGACGAACACATGCTTTTCAGGTCAAAAAAGTCCCCTGGCTCAACATTGTCTATAACTTTTAGGATTTTGAATGCTTGAATCAGATCACCGCGTAATCTTCTTTGTTCAAGTCTGAATAGATTCAGTTTTTTTAGCCTGTCTGCATACGACATGCCTTTTAAACCCGGGATAATTCTGGTCGCTCTTCTTTGCTCTTCAATTCCCAGTGGGGACACTGCTGCTGTTCCCTTGAGCAAGGTACTTTACCTAGATTGCTCCAGTAAAAACTCAACGGTATAAATGGGTAATTGTATGTAAAAAATAATGTAATTGTATGTAAAAATAATGTGATATCTTGTAACAATTGTAAGTCGCCCTGGATAAGGGTGTCTGCTAAGAAATAAATAATAATAATAATAATAATAATAATAATAATAATAATAATAATAATAATAATAATAATAAAATTAAGCTTGAACTGGGGGGTATGACTGCATATGTCATCCCCCTGACCAAAAAGTGGGGGATATATGGGGAATATACATTCACCCCGGTGAAGTTAGGTTGATATCAGATATTCGATATTCATGCAAAACACTAATATTTCACCCAATGAAAGATGTTATGCTAGGAGTAATTTAAGCCATGTCTCGTTTATTTGTGAGTAAGCAATCTCTAGTGTTTTGCGTGAATATCGAATATCCACCTGAATATCCAATATCCAATATCCAATATTAACCTAACTTCACCGGGGTATACCATTCCTTGACTTGTCTACTGAAGAAGTCCTTAGTCGACTTATACTTTGATTAAACATAATAACATTTTGGTTTATTTCCAGCTCAAACATTTAATTTATTTGTGGTTTATTTTAAACAATTCTAATTACCAGTGCTTCATTTATAAAGAAAGAGGAGCCGGGGCGCAAGCAATGACAATAATACAGTTCTTAAGAAGCGCACATTCAAAATCATAACACGTTTTTTTAGATTTTTGATTGTAGTGTTAGATTTTATAAACACGTATTTTACATCATGTATGCAAATAAAAATAAAGGCAATTGCAAGACTATAAATAACTGGCCGATTTTCGATATATATATATGTTAGGCCAAAGACCGAAAATCTGCCGTTGCTCTTGGGCTCTTTTGACAGTACCGGTCATTGATGTCAATAGCCGCTCATTTTGGGCGATTTTGTTTTCTTAACATAAATGTCGAGTACTTCGGACATTAACTGGCCATTGTCAACAATTCCCAGTGAATCCCGGGCACTGTGTGAAACTGTGCCAATCTGTAGCAAATACCTCCTAACGTGGGACAATTAGCGTGCCACCTGCAGCCTCTTATATTTTTAGCAGCAGTAAACCTGGCCAGGCAACACTATTTTGTTTAAGAAAAAGGGATGCGGAGAGAAAAAAATTGAGCCCATTGTTTTTTTTCTTATATGTATGCCAGTATACATCGGCATGAGACCCGTAGGGCAGAGGGGCATCCAGATGACTCCAGAAGGCCAACATTGATAAATATAAATAAATAAATAAATAAATAAACAAACGATACACACACCCTACACAAACATTGGTTTGACCCATGGTACTATCTACCTATATCTAACATTATCAGTGCTGTGAATGCAACAGAACCTCTATTTTGTGGAGATAGCAAAAAATAAATAAAGAAATAAATACATTTCTGTTTAGGCTAGATAGTTGTTAGCTTGATTTGTTTTTATTCTCTATTAATTAAATTCTAATAATTGAAAAAAGGAAAGAGAGAACCAGCCTGTTCTTATTGTTTTTATGTACTGTTTGAATAGGGGAAGTTAGCAGGGCAATGTTCCTGCGTGGGGGTAGGGGGACAGGCAGGCATGAGCACGTTTAAGTTCAACACTAACCCTGAATAAAATGTTGTTCCTCTTATTAAGCAGCAGTATAATCTGAAGCAGTGGTATTTAAAAATAACAGAAGCCATTTTTCACTTTTGTGAAGCAGGCTACAATATTTGTTTTCATTAAAAACTTGTTGTTTATTGAAATTAATGTTCAGCTTTAATATTAAAGCTTGTTGTGTACTACTCATTCAATCAAACCAAATAAGGTGTCTTCATTTTGCAAAAAGTTGCGATGGTTATATACCTCCAGAGAGTTGCGATTGATTGCATTGTGTGGAATCTGATGGGGTGTTTTGCAAGAACAAAAAATCTATGGTTGACTAATACAAGGATAATAACAATTGCCAGTAATGTACAAAGGCAGTTGTTGATGTGCAACCTCTTGCTTTGCAAGCCCAATTTGTGTTTAAGGAGGAACAGTCCTGTGACAGTAAACAGCTGTCCACCACAATTGCAGAAGCCTTGCATCATCTGGCACATGTCTCTCCCAGACGCGTCTATATTGCATAAAAATGAGGCTTCGCTGCATTGGCAAGTCAGTTTACAATCACAGTATAGACCTTATACTGTCTGCATAGTCGCATTAGGATATTGCACAGCAATGTACAAGGGATCCATATTGTTATCATGAGGCTGTACTGTGATCAGGAAACACACAACTGTAACTGTAGAAAACGGAGCCCAGGAAGGTAAAAGGCAATGCACACAGAACACTGAGCTGACTGGCAGAAGCAAACAAAGTCAGACAAGTCTATGAAGAAGTCAGAGCTAGAAAGATCAAAAGGTCAAGCAGTACTAATATGACCACACATCCCCCAGTATACATGTGCCAGTCGTATAATAGGTCAACCCACCCATATTTCTGTAAGAGTGGGTAATAATGAATGAAGAGAATAGAAGATAACAAACAAAACCACTGCACAGCTACAGTATGCACTGCTGTAACTGTCTAATGGTGATCTCCATTACCAATCAACTCTCCTTTCTGGAAGTCAAACATGAAACAACACCACACTGTTTACAGATGTAGGGCTCAGCCCAGCCACCACAAGCTATACAGTATCACCACAGCATTTCAATTACAAAATCAGCTGCTGAGCTGTTGAAAGGGATTGTAGTTAAAAAAAGAAGTCATTCCATCCATTTTCCCTGCCAGGCACAGCCATTCACTATAACAGTCTCAAATGTGCAGTTTTGAAAGAAATACATATTTTAGCAAACATGCATTTTCTTTAAAAGCTATCTGGTACTACACTAGGTTAAATAAATATTTGTTTACAAGCCTTGCCCTCAGATTGTCATGCACTTCCTTGGTCCTTTCACCTGGAAAGGGAAATTGTCCCCCACCAGCTGCCTTTCCCCCATGCGCTGCAGCCAGTAAAGTGCTTTGACCCCGAAGACAGTGCTGTGGTGAAATGACTTAGGAAGAAGTAATAAACTTCCTGGAAATCAAAGCAAGCACACTGAGAACGTAGCCCTGTGTTGTAGCACATGTCCTCATTTCAAATCCATGTTTGCTGTGGCAGGTGGTTGCTGTAAACCTGCGCACTTGAGACCCACGTTGTGAATGGAAGGGCACGGCAGGTAAGATTCGTGAGACCATCTTCTTCTCTTCACCACTTCACTGCCGCAGTGGGCATGTTTTCTGCTGTTCTCTACCTCTGTTTCTGCTTGGATCATTTACTAACTTACTAAGTGCTTTTTCAACCACTGCTGGAAGCTGATGAATTGGTGTGGTTTGGAGCAGCACTAATGAAAGATACACATTTGTTGGCAGCATATAAAGTGTGTATTTGGCTTTTCTTACAAGCATGGCCAGTATGGGACTGGCAGGGGAATGTCACCTCCATTTAAGCATGTACATCATTTTGGACTGGTTTCTTTTTTTATCATATCCAGTAAGCATTGTAATTGTACACTACTTGGCACAATGCTGATTAGGGTTACAGGAATCCCATAATAACCCTTTATTATGATTACACTACACCCACACCTTGGCATTCGTACAGTGAGTGCATAGAAGCTGTATAATCCCCGCTGTAACCAAAGGTTACATTTGAAGCTGATACCCTTGATAAGATTCTAACGACCAAACGAACAAGATGGGCCGAATGGCCTCCTCACGTTTGGAAACTTTCTTGTGTTCTTCTTATGTTCTTAATTGTAGTGACGTGTATCAGAAAAACTGAAAAAAGTCAAAAGTATTGAGAGGAGGAGGCTGAAGTGAAAAGCAGCACACTCTTCAGATCCAATTGGGTTAAAATGCAAACAATTTGGGAAACAATTTCAAAGGCTGCAATGCTCGCCATGCTTCAAATACAAGTGAAGCAGCCCTGCAAGACACTTCACACACATTCATTTCAATTCCAGTCTAATTCATTATATTTAGCATCTTTCATAACACAGTATCTCAAAGCGCTTTACATGTCGGTTAAAACAGAACAATAGTATGCACTATCGAGAAGTAGTAAAAATTATAATAGTAATGGCAATAATAATAATAACAGTAAAAAAACAAAGTCATGAGTAAAGTTTAAAATCAATTGTAAAACGTAGTGGAAGCCAGTGCAGGGAGGCATGCACAGGAGTTATATGAGCCCGTTTCTCTGCTCTGGTGGGAACCCTGGCAGCTGCATTCTGAACAAGCTGTAAATGTGATAAGGCATGACACAAAAGCCCAGCAATCAAAGCATTGCAGTCATCTAGATTAAACAAAAGCATGACATAATTTATCAGCATCAGATAAATAAAGAAAAGTCCCAAGTTCAGTATGTTTCGTAGATGATAAAAAGTCACTTTTGTAATTTTCCAAATATGAGCCTTAAAAGTAAAATCAGAATCAAATATAACCCTGTGGCAGTGTGGAATCCCTGCCAGTCAACAAGTGTGTGTGTGTTGGGGGTGGGGGGGTGTGTGTGGTGGGGGTGTGGTGTGTGTGTGGGGGTGTGTGTGTGTGTGTTCGTGCATGAGTGCGTGGGGGGTATGGGGTGTGTGTGGGGGGGTGTGTGTGTGGGGTGTGTGTGTGTGTGTTCGTGCATGAGTGCGTGGGGGGGTATGGGGTGTGTGTGTGGGGTGTGTGTGTGTGTGTGTGTTCGTGCATGAGTGCGTGGGGGGGTATGGGGTGTGTGTGTGGGGTGTGTGTGTGTGTGTGTGTTCGTGCATGAGTGCGTGGGGGGGTATGGGGTGTGTGTGTGGGGTGTGTGTGTGTGGGGGTGTGTGTGTGCGTGTGTTCGTGCATGAGTGCGTGGGGGGGTATGGGGTGTGTGTGTGGGGTGTGTGTGTGTGTGTGTGTTCGTGCATGAGTGCGTGGGGGGGTATGGGGTGTGTGTGTGGGGTGTGTGTGTGTGGGGGGGTGTGTGTGCGTGTGTTCGTGCATGAGTGCGTGGGGGGGTATGGGGTGTGTGTGTGGGGTGTGTGTGTGTGTTCGTGCATGCGTGTGTGGGGGGTATGGGGTGTGTGTGTGGGGTGTGTGTGTGTGGGGTGTGTGTGTGTGTGTTCGTGCATGAGTGCGTGGGGGGGTATGGGGTGTGTGTGTGGGGGTGTGTGTGTGGGGTGTGTGTGTGTGCGTGTGTTCGTGCATGAGTGCGTGGGGGGGTATGGGGTGTGTGTGTGGGGTGTGTGTGTGGGGGGGTGTGTGTGCGTGTGTTCGTGCATGAGTGCGTGGGGGGGTATGGGGTGTGTGTGTGGGGGTGTGTGTGGTGGGGGTGTGGTGTGTGTGTGGGGGTGTGTGTGTGTGTGTTCGTGCATGCGTGCGTGGGGGGTATGGGGTGTGTGTGTGGGGTGTGTGTGTGTGGGGTGTGTGTGTGTGTGTTCGTGCATGAGTGCGTGGGGGGGTATGGGGTGTGTGTGTGGGGGTGTGTGTGTGGGGTGTGTGTGTGTGGGGGGGGGTGTGTGCGTGTGTTCGTGCATGCGTGCGTGGGGGGTATGGGGTGTGTGTGTGGGGTGTGTGTGTGTGGGGTGTGTGTGTGTGTGTTCGTGCATGAGTGCGTGGGGGGGTATGGGGTGTGTGTGTGGGGGTGTGTGTGTGGGGTGTGTGTGTGTGGGGGTGTGTGTGTGCGTGTGTTCGTGCATGCGTGCGTGGGGGGTATGGGGTGTGTGTGTGGGGTGTGTGTGTGTGGGGTGTGTGTGTGTGTGTTCGTGCATGAGTGCGTGGGGGGGTATGGGGTGTGTGTGTGGGGGTGTGTGTGTGGGGTGTGTGTGTGTGGGGGGGGGGTGTGTGCGTGTGTTCGTGCATGCGTGTGTGGGGGGTATGGGGTGTGTGTGGGGTGTGTGTGTGTGTGTGGTGGGGGTGTGTGTGCGTGTGTTCGTGCATGCGTGTGTGGAGGGGTATGGGGTGTGTGTGTGGGGGGTGTGTGTGTGTGTGTGTGTGGGAGGGTTGTGTGTGCGTGTGTGAAGGGGTGTGTGTGTGTGGGGGGGGGGGGGTGTGGGGGTGTTGTCAAGTATTTCACATACTCTTGTTATTTATGCTCTGAGCACACTCTTAAACCCAGGGGAGACGTTTAAGGAGGAGAGAGATGTTTTAAACTGCTGTAAGTGGTTTTGTTCATGCACTGCGCGTGCTATATGTCCAGACAACTTTTTAATATTCAAGAAAAAAGTTTTAATGAATCAGAGCAGTAGTAGTGCTCTTTTCGGTTTATTAAATGCTTTAAATGGATCGAGTGGTTGCAAGCCACTTTGGATCCCTGCTAATAGGCAGCTTGGGCATCTCCAGTGTCTTTACAGGTTTAACAGCATTAATACTTCACTACGTTTATGGTTATGTTTTTAGGGGTTTATCACAACCTTTGAATAAGCATACAGTGGTTATTTCCATTTAGATTTAAACTATAACAAAACATGTTAAATATGATAGCTTTATATTACCTTGTAGCAAGCTTGACCTCTCGCTCTGTTTCTAAAAGTTCCCTGCACAAGCAGGTTTCAGACACACTGTTTACTTGGCAAGTCTAGTGTTTTAATTAATATGAAACTCCACTGTAAGCACTTTACCGCATGAAGTAATTTTTTGGCTGATTCAAGAGACGCCTGGATGCCTCTTTACAGATAATACAAAAAACGCTTACATCCTAATTTTTATAGCTCAGCTCTCATTATTTTCTTATAATATAGTGAGATACATACTCCTGTCTTTCTCAAAGCACATTCCCTTGCTTATCATCAGGCTTGCTACTTTTCGATATTAATCGGTAAAGCTCGTTAAACGTCGAATTCCCAAAAAATAGTTCGACTGAAATAAATTTACATAGGATAAACGTCTGTAAAACCACTTTCTATTTTTTATTTTCTTACCAAAAATAATCATTTAGAAATCATCTGTAGTTTGTGTAGTTGTTATACTTGCTGTCTGTCCCATCTCCATTCCGCTCTGAAGGGCAGGGGATCGCTGTCAGTCATCTCAGTGGTCTGTTAGTACTGTAGTTTCACCCTGTTCTGACAGATCTCGTTGACTGAAGCAGTGCTAGAATGCTCTCATTAGCCAGCTACAGGTCTGCCTTAGGGGGAGCTCAGACTCCGAATAATAACTTAGTTCTGTTCAACTATATAATGTTTTGTTCTGTGCATATTATTTGTACTCATAAATTTATGCTATAAACACTTTTATATGCTGCGTTTACTAAGGTTTATTTCAGACCATTTTTAAATGTATCGCTCAGCTGTGAACACACGTTATTTCAGTTGGTAAAATAACCATGTTGCATGTTGAATATGATAAAGGGCTTTCGATAAATGAGCCGTTTTTCAATGGCATAAGAAGCCTGTTTTTTTCTTAAAGCATAAAGGTCGATTTCACCCATTCACTGCTTGAATTGAAAAATAAAGATCGAAAAAAACGGTAAATTTTTTCTAAAATAAACGTCGATATTAATCGTGGATTTGGCAAAAAAAATAAAAAATAAAAATCGAATAGTAGCCAGCCTAGTTATCATTCAAGGTTGGCAAATCCCGCTTTTAAGAGCCAACACCGAATCCTGCTTTGAGGTGCCAAAGACTAAGCTTTATTTTTTGAAGGTCTGATGCCCTTCCAGAATTCTACTGTGTGTCTGAGACAATCATTTAAATATTTCACTTTGAAACTATACAGTTTTCCTGTGAACAACTACCTCTGTTTATTACTGCAGTAAACCTTTATATAAGCTAAACATTTATATTCTTTAGTTTAATTGATATTGTAATGTCTAAAATACTTTTTGTTTAGTTGGAGAAACAGAACTAATTCATAAATTAATTAAATTAAATGAACATTATCTCAAATGTGTCTTAACAATATGTTTGCAATATTGTCAGTGCCATGCTTCTGTTATAATAAACTTTTACTATGTGCTTTCAACAGTTTAACTTTAAATGGCATAATAAGATGTAATTCTAATTAAGTTACTGCAGTATAACAGTTGCTTCTAGAAATTGTAATATTATTTTACTCCATTGATAAATCTTTCAAGATTTTAATGGAAGGTCCAGTTATTTATATCTAAATACAGGCTAGCATTAATATATTAGAATGCTATGGTGTTATAGTGACTGAACTGTGTCTGACCTTCTTCACTGTTCATATAAAATCCAGTCAAAGCAGGTTTTAAGACAGCCTCTGCTTTTTGCCAATGTTAGGGTTGATTAATATGAAACACTATCGGAAGCATTTTCCAATACTCATTATTTCAAACCAATATCTAACTTAACGTATTAACACGTCCTACGCTTTCCGCTCCCATCTCTTCCTGCCAGGTTCAAATTGTAAGATAAACTCCTATCTTCTGCTATTAACGAGATTGTTCATTATAGAGAGGATCTTGGCTTTTAAATTGCTGACCATCAAAAAATCCCCGCTTCATCGGCCAAAACCAATGAGTCATCTTCAACACTGCTTTTACTACAAGCAGGTGCGAACAAGGTTACAACATTAGTTATATTCCTTCAGCAAGTTTACTGTTAGAGTTACAGTTTATACTTTAAATGATTTTATAACATGTAGTTCTAATTCAGATTTGTCAATATAGCAATCTCTTAGGAACTGCAATTCTGTTTTACTTCATTGATGCACCGACGTCAAGAGGCTCATTTTTAATTAGGCACCTGCTTAGCGGCAAATGCAACCTTGAATATTAAAACTTAGGACTGCTCATACATTTACTCAATGTTATTATATTAGGTTTCTTATTTATTTAAATACTTTAGTTTTTTCTTACTATAATCAAACCTAGTTCGATTGCTTCTAGCATATTAACTGTGCTCCATAGATTCTACCATTTTGCTCTCTCTGGATCAGAATGTTTTGAGGCTCTGAGTGTAATTTAAAAAGATGTTTTTGCCTGATGAGAGGTTTGGAACTTTCAGCAGGTCAGTCTGAACTTCAATGGGTGTGTGGGTGTGTGGGTGTGGGGAGTATTGGGTGGCAGGGAGAAAGTTAAATTCCTCCCTGCAAACACACGTGGGAATTTGGCTGGATTCGACAATTGAATAAATGTTTAAATGCTAAATTAAGGCTCCAGCCACAGGTGTATAAATAAGGTGATCATGGGTGGTGAAATGGTTCAGCAAGACATTAGTAAGGCTAAAATAGCAGTGGTGTCACCAGGTTTCACATAAATATAAAGCTGAGGAAGGCTTCACCTTTCTTGAACATTGGAGCACATTCTACAGCAAGGACTATCTATATAGGTGGGATGGACTGCACTTAAACAGAAAGAGAACCAATCTACTCGGAGAAAGGATCCCTGAGGTCCAGAAGCATTTAAACTAGAAAGGAAGGGAGGAGAAAACAAAAAAACAGAAGGGAGACCACATCAAAACAAGGGCAACAACTCAGGTAAGACAACTATTTAATGTATTTATCTTAATGCTAGAAGTCTCAGAAACAAAATGTTAGAACTTGAAGCTACTGCACTAAAAAGTAACTATGATGTGATAGGTGTTACAGAAACTTGGCTGTCTGAGAGTGATGGAGACGAATATAATATTAGTGGGTACACACTGTATAGGAAAGACAGGCAGGACAGAAGAGGCAGAGGGGTAGCGCTATACATAAGAAATAGTCTTGAAGCCCAGGTGTTAAATCTGGACAAACAAATCAATATGGGTCAGAATAATGGACAAAAATTCAAAGGGAATAATAATATGGGCATGCTATAGACCACCAAATTCAGACGCTGAGCAAAATAATCTGTTATACAATGACATTAGAAATGCATGTAGCAAAGGGGAAGCCATACTAATAGGGGACTTCAACTTCCCCCATATAAAATGGGGGAATCCGGTGGGGAGCACGACGGACGAAATTGAAATGGTGGAAATGACAAATGACTGCTTCCTAAAGCAATTTGTCAAGGCACCGACTAGAGGGGAGGCATGCCTTGATTTAGTCTTTTCAAATAACGAAGACAGAATAACTAAAACAGAGGTCAGAGAGCCATTGGCAAACTCAGACCACAACATGGTCTCATTTGAAGTGTTTTTTAAAACCCCAAAAGTAATGACTAAAGCTAAGGTTTACAATTTTAGAAAAGCAAACTATGAAGGTATGAAATAGAGACTAACAGAAGTAGATTGGAGTCAAATAAAGAAAACATCCACAGAAAAAGGATTGCTGTTTTTTTAAAATTGCAAACGTAATACCGATCCACAAAAAGGGAGACAAAACCGAACCAGGTAACTACAGACCAATAAGCCTGACTTCTATTATATGTAAACTTATGGAAGCTATAATAAGATCTAAAATGGAAAATTACCTATATGGTAACAATATCCTGGGAGACAGTCAGCATGGTTTTAGGAAAGGGAGATCGTGTCTAACTAACCTGCTTGATTGTTTTGAGGATGCAACATTGACAATGGATGATTGCAAAGCATACAACATCGTTTCTTTAGATTTCCAGAAAGCTTTTGACAAAGTCCCGCATAAAAGATTAATTCTCAAACTGAACGCAGTAGGGATTCAAGGAAATGCATGCACATGGATTAGGGAGTGGTTAACAGGTAGAAAACAGAAAGTACTGATTAGAGGAGAAACCTCAAAATGGAGCGAGGTAACCAGTGGTGTACCACAGGGATCAGTATTAGGTCCTCTGCTATTCCTAATCTACATTAATGATTTAGATTCTGGTATAGTAAGCAAACTTGTTCAATTTGCAGACGACACAAAAATAGGAGGAGTGGCAAACACTGTTGAAGCAGCAAAGGTCATTCAAAATGATCTAGACAGCATTCAGAACTGGGCAGACACATGGCAAATGAAATTTATTAGAGAAAAGTGTAAGGTACTGCACGCAGGTACTGAAATTGAAGAAGGGAACTATGAAAAAGACCTAGGAGTTTATGTTGACTTAGAAATGTCTTAATCTAGACAATGTGGGGAAGCTTAAAAAAGGCCAACAAGATTTGTGGATATATTGTGAGAAGTGTTGAATTTAAATCAAGGGAAGTAATGTTAAAACTTTACAATGCATTAGTAAGACCTCACCATGAATATTGTGTTCAGTTCTGGTCACCTCATTACAAAAAGGATATTGCTGCGCTAGAAAGAGTGCAAAGAAGAGCAACCAGAATTATCCCGGGTTTAAAAGGCATGTCATATGCAGACAGGCTAAAAGAATTGAATCTATTCAGTCTTGAACAAAGAAGACTACGCGGCGATCTGATTCAAACATTCAAAATCCTAAAAGGTATAGACAATGTCGACCCAGGGGACTTTTTTGACCTGAAAAAAGAAACAAGGACCAGGGGTCACAAATGGAGATTAGATAAAGGGGCATTCAGAACAGAAAATAGGAGGCATTTTTTTACACAGAGAATTGTGAGGGTCTGGAACCAACTCCCTGGTAATGTTGTTGAAGCTGACACCCTGGGATCCTACAAGAAGCTGCTTGATGAGATTCTGGGATCAATAAGCTACTAACAACCAAACGAGAAAGATGGGCTGAATGGCCTCCTCTCGTTTGTGTGTCGTCAGCATAACAATGAAAATTCACAGTGTGTTCACAACTGATCTCACACCCAGTGGTAGCACATACAAAGAAAATAATGTGACCAAGAATAGGGCCCTGGGGGACACCTCAAGTAATGGCAGATATTCCTGATACAGACTCCCCTAAAGAAACACAGTACTGTCTGTTAGATACGACTTAATATTGCTCATTATAGAGACGATCTTGGCTTTTAAATTGCTGACCATCAAAAAATCCCTGTTTCATCGGCCAAAACCAATGAGTCATCTTCAGCACTGCCTGTACAACAGGCAGCTAGCTTCAGCTTCCGGTGGCAGGAAAGCTCTGGGCTTGCAGAGGCCTGCAATCCACCTCCATCCACCTGTCTATTTCCACCTAACAGCAAGATGCTCATAGTGGGAGATTCTATTATTAGAAATGTCAACCTAACCCTTAGAAATTCTCAGGAGGTGGCAGTTGCTTACCAGGAGCAATGGTCTCTGATATTGAGGCCAACCTGAATAAGATAGCTGAAAATCACAATCAGATTTCCACACTAATCATTCATGCTGGAACAAATGATATAAGATTCAGAGAATCCGAGATTCTAAAGAAAAAATACATTTCATTGTATCAAAAGGCTAAGTCATTATGTCAGAATGTAATTTTCTTTGGACCTTTACCTGTTATTAACAGAGGATGTGAAGCATTTAGTCGACTAATCCCTGTCTCTCTCTTTCCCTAAATAGTTGGTTATCCAAATGGTGTACATCTGAGAAACTGGGTTTTATCGATAATTGGGATAGTTTTTGGGAGAGGCTGTGGTTATTCAAAAAAGATGGTCTCCACCCAAATTGGAAAGGACTACTAAGATTAACAGAAAACATAGGACATCACTGTAACAATCTGTGACTTAGTGGACCACTGTCTGGGTCTCAGTTACTTAAGCAGATTAAACAATCAGTGTATTCTATAAAAATAGTAACCGTCCCCGTCATAGAAATGTTTTATCTTTTACCCGGGGTGCATGTACTGAAAATGGAATTAATATTAAAACACAAGCAGGGAGTACACTGAAGGGTATTACACAAAACCCTTCATTTCAGCAACCTGATCATAGTGAGGTAGCTGTTGATGAGGGTAATAATAACATTGAAACCCTTATTGCAAGTTGTAGGGACTGTTCTGGTACATCTAGCCGCACTCAGGGGCTGATTTCCAATAATCTTGTTAAAGTTTCTTTAAATACAGCTACTCCTTTATCTCAGTGCAATAAAATACATGAGTTAGTTGACAGATACAACTAAAAACTGCTCTTGATACTGTGGCTCCAGTACAAATTAAAACAGTCTGTGTAAAACGTAGGACATCGTGGATGAATAATGATATACATCAAATAGAAAGAAATTGTTGCAAAGCAGAGCGGAAATGGAGAGATACAAAATTACAAATACATTACGATATTTTAAAGCACTGCCTATCAAAGTATAATGCAGCGTTAACGTCAGCAAGAAGTGCTTCCTTCTCCAGTCTTATTGCAGAAAATAAGAACAATGCTGGAGTCCTTTTCTCAACTATTGATAGATTAGTAAACCCATCATCTCCTTCACCTGAATATTGCATTGTGGCCTCATCTATCAAGTGTGAAGTATTCCATAATTATTTTGATGGAAAAATATTTAGTATTAAGGATCAAATTCCACAAACTGATTTTTAGCTCTGTGTGCCACCAAGAACAATCGATTATTCTTCTCTGATTAACTTAAAAGTCTTAAATAAAATAGTTATGCACATTAAGTCTTCTACGTGTCTTTTGGATCCTTTTCCAACCAGTCTCTTGAAGGAGGTGTTTAGTAAGCTGTCCAATGATGTCCTTGATATAGTTAAGAGCTCTTTTTCATCAGGAAGGTTTCCTTCTTCTTTAAAAACAGCCTTAGTGAAACCTTTACTTAAGAAATCGAATCTGGATAGTTCAGTTCTAAGTAATTTTAGACCTATTTCAAACCTTCCTTTTTTAGCAAAGGTACTTGAAAAAGTCATTTTTAAACAAATTAATAGTTTCCTTGGAAATAATAACATCTTCGAGAAATTTCAATCAGGATTTTGCGCTATCCATAGCACTGAGACTGCACTTGTCAAAGTGGTAAATGATCTATGTATAAGTACAGATTCTAAGTGTTTATCTGTACTGATCCTTTTAGATCTGAGTGCTGCTTTTGATCCTGTGGATCATAAGATTTTAATTAATCGTCTTAGAGAATGGGCGGGCCTTTCTGGTAGTGTCCTAAACTGGTTCATATCCTATTTAATGAATAGACAGTATTTTGTTGCCTTAGGAGAATCTACAGCTGGACTAGCTAATATTACATGTGGTGTTCCGCAGGGCTCCATTCTTGGTCCCATGTTATTTTATTTATACATGCTGCCTCTCGGGGAGGTTATTCGTAAACATGGGGTGAATTTCCACAGCGATGCAGATGACACACAGATTTATATATCTGTTAAACCAGGTGACACAACAGCTATCAATGTCCTTTTCAAATGTCTAGCCGATATTAGAAGCTGGATGTCTCAGAATTTCTTACAGTTAAATTCTGATAAGACAGAAGTCTTACTTTTAGGCTCTAATCAACAGATGGACTCGACAAATATTGATCTAGGTATGCTAAAATCAAATGTAAAATCTGAAGTGAAAAACCTGGGGGTTATTTTTGATTCTGCATTTTCCTTTGAACCACATATAAAATACATTACTAGAGTGTGCTTCTATCATTTAAGAAACATTGCGAAAGTTAGATCATTCTTGTCCTTGGAAGATGCAAAGAAGTTAGTACATGCTTTTATTTTTTCTAGGTTAGATTACTGTAACGCTTTATTCTCTGTACTTACAAGTCATGCTCTATCACGTCTACAGCTAGTGCAAAATGCTGCTGCTAGAATGCTAAGTAGAACAAAAAAAAAGGGCTCACATTACGCCTGTGTTGGCATCATTGCATTGGCTTCCTGTGCATTACAAAATTGATTTTAAAATTCTATTACTAGTTTGTAAAGCACTGAATGGACTATCTCCACAATATCTAAATGATATGCTAATTCAGCCTGAACGCACTCTGAGATCTGCAAATGCTGGCCTTTTATGTATTCCGATGGTGAATGGTAAAAGGATGGGAGAGGCTGCTTTCTGTTTTAATGCCCCACACTCTGGAACTCCTTACCCCCTTTTATCAGAGATTCATAGCTAAGAATGGGACAGTAGAAATGGTAAGTTATAATCCACAGTCCAACAGGCGCACACTGTGTCACTGTGCTTCTTTCCACAATAAACATGTTAAATGTTTAAAAACATGCCCAGTAATTGAATACCATCAGTTACACGAAGCTGCGCCCTTACCAAGAATGAAGATATTTGTTTAACATCAAGTCTATCCATCATCACTGATTAGATCAGGTCACTGTGAAGCCAAGTAAAAAAATAAAAAAGGTTTGCCTACACATGAATTCCTGGAGGATCAGAGCATGCAACATGAGCATGGATCAGAGCATACCTTTGCTGCATTATAAGAAAAACAAGTTCCACTGGCTATAGACAAATTCAAAAAGGCAGGCTACAATGACATGAAATGCCTGTAATACTTAGACGTCTGTGCTGGAACGTCAAACACAATCCCTGTCTCTCTCTCTCAGTCTCTTGCAGTGGATTCCCACACCCTTTTTACACACCCGTCTCATTGCCGTATTGCATTTCTTTCTGTAATTATTCCTTTTCATTATCTGACTTCTTTTTTGTTCAGTTCCCTACCTTTAAAGTTGCTTTTCCATTCTATTCCCTTCCCTATGAGGATTGGTAAATACTTTGTTCTGCATGATCCCTGGCACAAGATGGGTCATTAAGAGCAATTCGTATTTAGTAGGCATTAGCATTGCCAGAAGGTTAACTACAATCTCTCCATCTCACTGGAGACAAACAGCAGACAGAAACTACAGCACAATGAGAAAAGGCAGAAAACCAAACAGACAACAGGACTAAGGCATTTCTTTTAACATAAACTTATAATGATTTACTTTGAAAAAAGAGCAACTCTTATATACACCTCCACCTTATTTACATTTTATTAAAACATCCCAAACTCTGAACATTTGTTAAAGTATTTTTATGAATAATGTCAAAACAGGTTAATCTGTTTATACAGTGTTTATGTACTATATATTTTACAAATATAAACTACAAATACAGTATATACACATATACACACACGTCTGACTGCTGAAACCTCAGCAGCAAACTCTCTGTGCTTCTCAATCAATACAGCGTTAGCTTGCACTCCTTAAGATCATAGCATCAAATCCCCCGTTTGAAAAACATTTTAATACAGCACTTCTTTAATAATAATTATAGAATTTATACTCCAAACTTTACTCCTGGCTTCCTCTGTATTTCACCAACATCCTTTTTCCTTGGTGTTTGATCATCTCTCATGAATAATACCACCCTTTTACTATGATAGTGGTTATCTTCAAATAAATTGCCACCTGTAATACCTACAGCTCTCAACAAGGGAGCAGACTTTAACTTTCATTTTCATGTTTGTTAAAAGTTTCTTCATTTTTTTTTTCTTTTGAGTTGTATTTCCATTACTTTTAATCAACAGTAATTTGAAATGCATTCTTACAGGCTGTGTGTGATTTCCTGTGACTAATCGTTTGTTTAGTGAGAACAATATCTTCTGTTCATTATTTCTGTTTCCCTTATGTGATGAGGCTCAGAGAAAACAGACATCTGAGTTATTAGCATTAAAAAAATCCCTGATTTAGTTAAAGTGATTCCGATTTCACACCACAATGAATATTTGACCTGTATATTACAACAGGGAGTGGGTGAAAGCCAGATCAAGACAGAATTGCCTGGAAGGGGCAGAAATGAACTGAAAACTATACCACACAATTACTCCTTCTCTATATTCTTCATGTTAAAAAGAAGTATCATTATATGATTTCTCATATTTTTTCAGAAATTAAAATGTTTTGAGCTGATATAGCTGAACTATAAAATATTTGGAATGGTACTGTGACTATTTAAATATTTATTTATTGTGTGCTTTTGTGTAACTGCATACTGCAGTGTGCTGCTCTGTTCTATTCTGTGAACTGTGTGTACAGTTATTAGTTATTGTGATTGTTTAACAGTTGGTTCATGCCTTGAATGTTCTTGTCAGCCCAGGCTGCTGGTTGTAGGAAATACAACCCCTGAATTCCCTTTAAAACCTGCAGAGAATATGGGTTGAGTTCATTAATGTGTTTACTGCATTGGACATTTTTTCAAGTTGACTTAAGGTTGATTCACATTTACTTGTCAGAAAAGTCAGTGGGGGTTGTTGGTAGAGGACAGGAGGATAGATTGATAGTAGGAGTGTTTTGCAGGGGTGAGGGCTGTCAAGAAGGGAGCGGTAGTGCTGTCAATCAGAGAGTAGCTTGGATCTCTTCCATCTCCGCTCTGCAGTGCACAGCTCATTACGGGATGAGTGGAGTGTAGAGGATAGCCAGGGCTGGGGAGGGGAGGAGCGAGCAGGGTGTGAGATGATAGGGTTAGGGAGCGGTAGTGCTGTCAATCAGAGAGTAGCTTGGATCTCTTCCATCTCCGCTCTGCAGTGCACAGCTCATTACGGGATGAGTGGAGTGTAGAGGATAGCCAGGGCTGGGGAGGGGAGGAGCGAGCAGGGTGTGAGATGATAGGGTTAGGGAGCGGTAGTGCTCTAAATCAGAGAGTAGCTTGGATCTCTTCCATCTCCGCTCTGCAGTGCACAGCTCATTACGGGATGAGTGGAGTGTAGAGGATAGCCAGGGCTGGGGAGGGGAGGAGCGAGCAGGGTGTGAGATGATAGGGTTAGGGAGCGGTAGTGCTCTAAATCAGAGAGTAGCTTGGATCTCTTCCATCTCCGCTCTGCAGTGCACAGCTCATTACGGGATGAGTGGAGTGTAGAGGATAGCCAGGGCTGGGGAGGGGAGGAGCGAGCAGGGTGTGAGATGATAGGGTTAGGGAGCGGTAGTGCTCTAAATCAGAGAGTAGCTTGGATCTCTTCCATCTCCGCTCTGCAGTGCACAGCTCATTACAGGATGAGTGGAGTGTAGAGGATAGCCAGGGCTGGGGAGGGGAGGAGCGAGCAGGGTGTGAGATGATAGGGTTAGGGAGCGGTAGTGCTCTAAATCAGAGAGTAGCTTGGATCTCTTCCATCTCCGCTCTGCAGTGCACAGCTCATTACAGGATGAGTGGAGTGTAGAGGATAGCCAGGGCTGGGGAGGGGAGGAGCGAGCAGGGTGTGAGATGATAGGGTTAGGGAGCGGTAGTGCTCTAAATCAGAGAGTAGCTTGGATCTCTTCCATCTCCGCTCTGCAGTGCACAGCTCATTACGGGATGAGTGGAGTGTAGAGGATAGCCAGGGCTGGGGAGGGGAGGAGCGAGCAGGGTGTGAGATGATAGGGTTAGGGAGCGGTAGTGCTCTAAATCAGAGAGTAGCTTGGATCTCTTCCATCTCCGCTCTGCAGTGCACAGCTCATTACGGGATGAGTGGAGTGTAGAGGATAGCCAGGGCTGGGGAGGGGAGGAGCGAGCAGGGTGTGAGATGATAGGGTTAGGGAGCGGTAGTGCTCTAAATCAGAGAGTAGCTTGGATCTCTTCCATCTCCGCTCTGCAGTGCACAGCTCATTACAGGATGAGTGGAGTGTAGAGGATAGCCAGGGCTGGGGAGGGGAGGAGCGAGCAGGGTGTGAGATGATAGGGTTAGGGAGCGGTAGTGCTCTAAATCAGAGAGTAGCTTGGATCTCTTCCATCTCCGCTCTGCAGTGCACAGCTCATTACAGGATGAGTGGAGTGTAGAGGATAGCCAGGGCTGGGGAGGGGAGGAGCGAGCAGGGTGTGAGATGATAGGGTTAGGGAGCGGTAGTGCTCTAAATCAGAGAGTAGCTTGGATCTCTTCCATCTCCGCTCTGCAATGCACAGCTCAATACGGGATGAGTGGAGTGTAGAGGATAGCCAGGGCTGGGGAGGGGAGGAACGAGCAGGGTGTGAGATGATAGGGTTAGGGAGCGTTAGTGCTCTAAATCAGAGAGTAGCTTGGATCTCTTCCATCTCCACTCTGCAGTGCACAGCTCATTACGGGATGAGTGGAGTGTAGAGCATAGCCAGGGCTGGGGAGGGGAGGAGCGAGCAGGGTGTGAGATGATAGGGTTAGGGAGCGGTAGTGCTCTAAATCAGAGAGTAGCTTGGATCTCTTCCATCTCGCTTGACAGCCAT
Source organism: Acipenser ruthenus (assembly GCF_902713425.1). Classification (NCBI taxonomy): domain Eukaryota; kingdom Metazoa; phylum Chordata; class Actinopteri; order Acipenseriformes; family Acipenseridae; genus Acipenser; species Acipenser ruthenus. The sequence goes on from NC_081191.1 coordinate 380,704, forward strand.
GGAACAGGAGAGATCAGACACACAACGGAGATCACACACATGCACAACAAAGATCACACAAAACAGAGGAGATCACACACAACAGGGTAGACCACACACACACACACACACACAACAGAGATCACACACACAACGGAGATCACACACACAATAGAGGAGATCACACACATACACACAATGGAGGAGATCACACACACACAACGGAGATCAAACACACAATGGAGATCACACACACAACGGAGATCACACACACACACAACAGAGGAGATCACACACACAACGGAGATCACACACACACACACACACACACAACAGAGGCGATCACACACACAACGGAGGAGATCAAACACACAATAAATGACAATCCTTTGGTTGATCATGTGTTTAAACCTCTGTGGAATCTCGCATCACATTTTCAGATCAACATCTCAGTTCATTTTACAACTAAATGACTGGTGGTCTTCAAATGTGAAGGCAGCTCACAGCAGTAAAAAGAATGTCTCACCAATGCACTCCCTTCATGTCACACACACACACAGTGAAGTGAGGTGTGGGATTTTATTCCTGGGCAAGATTTGGCTTTGGATTGAACTCGTCAAAACAACTACGTCTCCCAGTATACAGCAGTACTAGATAATTCAGTCAGGGCGATTAGCTCTTGGGCTAAGGAAAGGCCATGTGGATGAGACTAATCAGCATTTGTTACTTTTGCGACATGTTTAGCTTTCAAGCAGCTTTTAAATCACTCAATGTGGAAATTCATTGCCATTGATTGATACTCAATTACATTATGAAGGCAAAGAAGGGAAAAGCTTTTCTTGTTCTGAAATTAAACACATTTACCTTCCGACACAGAGAACATGCCAATGGAATTCCTTTGCAATCCGAGCAGCTGCACGGTCCTCATAATAAAGGAAAGGAAACCCCACAACTCACATATCAAGAAAATACTTTATTAGTTAAAAAACATTAAAAACCCAGCGTGCTTCAACTTAGCACTGCCTTCATCAGGGTACAAAACAGACAAAGCACTGGAAAGCTTGTATCCATTCCCAGAACAAGCAAATTAGCAATCAATTATTAACAAAAATAAATCCCCACGTACCTAAAGCTAGAGATATGATGTCCTTGCTCAAAGACATGTCTAGATACGGGACTTTTTACATTGCTTTGATGTTGTTTTATTGTGCTTTCTCTTCTGTGATTTGATTTATTAAGCTCCACAATGCATTCTACCTACCCTATTGCTTAGCTCTTTGGACCGACCTGGTTTTGGGATGAGTTGATTGACTGTGATCGTTGTTTGCTGGTATGCTGGTAGATTTGTAAAACCACTTCAGATGGAAATTCATAATTAGCCAATAATCTCTGCAGCAGACTTTCAGCATTTACTGTACCAAGCCATCCAACACTGGCCATATAACAACATATAACAAATTCTATATTCACATTTGTCAAGACTGTGGTCATATGATATAGATCTGTTTTCAAAATTTATAATGATCCACAGTTTTGTGGATTTCCCCTTTCACTTTTGCCAATGGTTTATTTGTACAAGCGAAAGACCCGTTTATCTGTGCTCATAATGATAGCTCAATGATCAGTTATAGAAGTGCTTGAACCTCTCTTTACCTTTATTGCTTTAAGATTAAAACTGCAGCTTCTTTTACGTATACTTACATGTGAACCTAATACAATACAGGTTCTTATTCTAAAGTTTTTATTTGGCCAAGGCAGGGACTTAGAAAAGCATATGCTGGCAGGAGACTGGGAGCTGTTTACAGCTATTGCAGGAGAGGCAGAGCAATGATGGGAGTAGGCAGAACAGGTCTGTTATTATTGGCGAGAGATAAGATTCGGAAAAGTACATTTTACTTCAGGAACAAAAAAAAAGACACCTATGGTGTGTGTCCCTATATATGCATTATAAAATAGATACATAGATAGGAAACTTAACAAAGTACAATCATGCACACAGTGACTGAAGGTAGTCACTGAGGAATCAATGCCAGTGGATACATCTCAGACTGGATTTTTAGGTCTAATTTAAAAATATGTTATAATGCATTGTTTCTTTAACTGATTAATGCAAGTTTCCTTGTTCATGGAAATGATACACAAAAATATATTGCTGTTTAGTCAAGCGAATTTGTAACCAGTTGTGCGCAGTCATGTTGACATCAAAAAAAGAAGCATTCGCACAGACACACCTTGATAAGGTTTTGGCATTGCAATGTTTTTGGCTAAGAAAATAAATCCAGAGATCTTTCATACTCTGCAGTTTACACTGAAACATGTTGTAGCATTTTAGGTTACAGAATGTTCTGGGAAGCAGCTGGTAAGTTATTGAATGGGCTGGGGACAATTTCACTCTACAGGTGAAAAGACCAAGGAAGTGCACCACCACCTGAAACCATGGTGCATGATTCCTTTAACTTAGTGTGCTACCACATATAATGTTTTTATGTACTATGGGGTAGATGTAAGCATAGGCGCAGTGCAAATAATTGCAGATGCAAAATTCAAATTTCATTGCGGTCAGGCAATTATTTTGCACTGCACCCTATGTAAGCTTAAGAGCAATGCAAATTGCTCAACATGCACAAATATTGATAATGAGGGTCTCAATGAGTGCATCAGTCTATTTAGCGGCCGCACTTGCAGCCCAGGGGTGACAGACTTAGGAGTACAGAGAGCAGTAGGCGCTGTATGACATTTGTGGGGCACGAAAATAGAAAAATAAAAATAATATGTCAGAGAAAGGGCAGCAAAGTCCTCTTGGCGCACGAAAAAGAAAATAAAAATAAAAGCTGAGAGTCCTTACAGCTAAGGTTACTCAGCATGAAACAGAGTTGTTTAGAAAAGCCTCATCCAACATCAGTTATGATAGAATCCTTAGGAAATGGTATGTATTGGCCTGCCCTTTTTAGCATGACATCCCGAAATGTGCCTAGCACTCTGGAAAAGGTGGACTGGGCTATCCGTCCAGACATTCCAACTGTGCTGATAGGAACCAGAGACTAAGTAGTGCAGAGAACACAGCACTTTGACATGTGCAGGGATAGCGGTCCCTAGATTGATGCTGGGGTCTAGCTCATCCCTCAGTTCAGCTATGAGGTCTAGGATGACCTGCAGAGTGAGACGATAACGCTTTAGCACCGCATCCTCCGGCATCCCAAACAAAGTGACCCTGGGATTGAATATGCAGGTTCTTCTTCGTCTTGCCCTTCTCCTCCAAACGTGTTCCTGCCTCTCCTCAACAAGAGCCAAGTGACGCCGCATCAGGAAGAGTACCACAGCAGCCATCCTGAAGCCAATGACCGGTCTCTGCAGGTGTATGCTTTTATAAAGGTCTTAATTACTCACTTCTACAATGGTTTGCACTTTGTAAGAAGAGGTGTAAAGTTTTTGGAGGGTCAGCAGTTGCCTAAGTGCAAGGCAAAATCCTTACATCACATTATAATGTTTGCGCCCACTTAGTATCCAGATCCTGCCCAATTCCATGCTCTTTTCTTCATTTGAATGCATTTCAATATAATTGTAATGGATTAATGATGGCAAAGTGCACATTTGATAGCGGGTGCAGAACGCCAGGTGAACACCATTCTTTACATACGCCACATTTTTAGCGCCCTCTAAAATCAGACTTGATGGCTGCTAACAACGACTTCCGTATTATGGGGGGTTTGCACCCGCAAATCACATTGCGCATATCCTTACTCCTGTATCTTACAATGCGAAGAACACAGACATTAAATGACATTTTTCAAACAATAGATGTCAGGATTCTTTTTCATAGAGCGCTGCTGTTATGAACAGGCATCTCAGCCCACTGAATTGAATGAAAAGTTGTGCAGGAAAGTCTTTCTGTTGGTGTCAGTATGAATAACTCATCAAGCCCTATGAAGAAATCTATTACAGTACGACGGGGAAAGGTTTCAGGAACCCTGGCCTGGCAGAACATAATGTTATTTGACAAGCATATCAGTTCGATCCCCTCGGTTTTTTCTTTTTACTAAGAGCTTCGCCAATATCTTCTGTCTAGAATCCATAAAATATATCCTTCATTTATAAACAGCATGTTGAAGATGATGTTTCCCAACAAATACACTTGCTGATATCTTCATTATTTGCACCAAGAAGGAGGTTCCTTAGGACAGTAATTAAGATGCTATGTAAAACAGATGCTATCTGCCCTACTACTAAAGATGCTATCTGCTGTGGTTGTCTACCCTGTTACTGAAGATGCTATCTGCTGTGGTTGTCTACCCTGTTACTGAAGATGCTATAGGTGGTGGTTGTCTACTCTATTACTGAAGATGCTATAGGTGGTGGTTGTCTACCCTGTTACTGAAGATGCTACATGTGGTGGTTGTCTACTCTATTACTGAAGATGCTATAGGTGGTGGTTGTCTACTCTATTACTGAAGATGCTATAGGTGGTGGTTGTCTTGTCTATTACTGAAGATGCTATATGTGGTGGTTGTCTTGTCTATTACTGAAGATGCTATATGTGGTGGTTGTCTACTCTATTACTGAAGATGCTATAGGTGGTGGTTGTCTTGTCTATTACTGAAGATGCTATATGTGGTGGTTGTCTACTCTATTACTGAAGATGCTATATGTGGTGGTTGTCTACTCCATTACTGAAGATGCTATAGGTGGTGGTTGTCTTGTCTATTACTGAAGATGCTATATGTGGTGGTTGTCTACTCTATTACTGAAGATGCTATAGGTGGTGGTTGTCTTGTCTATTACTGAAGATGCTATATGTGGTGGTTGTCTACTCTATTACTGAAGATGCTATCTGCTGTGGTTGTCTACCCTGTTACTGAAGATGCTATAGGTGGTGGTTGTCTACTCTATTACTGAAGATGCTATAGGTGGTGGTTGTCTACCCTGTTACTGAAGATGCTACATGTGGTGGTTGTCTACTCTATTACTGAAGATGCTATAGGTGGTGGTTGTCTACTCTATTACTGAAGATGCTATAGGTGGTGGTTGTCTTGTCTATTACTGAAGATGCTATATGTGGTGGTTGTCTTGTCTATTACTGAAGATGCTATATGTGGTGGTTGTCTACTCTATTACTGAAGATGCTATAGGTGGTGGTTGTCTTGTCTATTACTGAAGATGCTATATGTGGTGGTTGTCTACTCTATTACTGAAGATGCTATATGTGGTGGTTGTCTACTCTATTACTGAAGATGCTATAGGTGGTGGTTGTCTTGTCTATTACTGAAGATGCTATATGTGGTGGTTGTCTACTCTATTACTGAAGATGCTATAGGTGGTGGTTGTCTTGTCTATTACTGAAGATACTATATGTGGTGGTTGTCTTGTCTATTACTGAAGATGCTATAGGTGGTGGTTGTCTACTCTATTACTGAAGATGCTATAGGTGGTGGTTGTCTTGTCTATTACTGAAGATGCTATAGGTGGTGGTTGTCTACTCTATTACTGAAGATGCTATAGGTGGTGGTTGTCTACCCTGTTACTGAAGATGCTATATGTGGTGGTTGTCTACTCTATTACTGAAGATGCTATAGGTGGTGGTTGTCTACTCTATTACTGAAGATGCTATAGGTGGTGGTTGTCTACTCTATTACTGAAGATGCTATATGTGGTGGTTGTCTACTCTATTACTGAAGATGCTATATGTGGTGGTTGTCTACTCTATTACTGAAGATGCTATATGTGGTGGTTGTCTACTCTATTACTGAAGATGCTATAGGTGGTGGTTGTCTACTCTATTACTGAAGATGCTATATGTGGTGGTTGTCTACTCTATTACTGAAGATGCTATAGGTGGTGGTTGTCTACTCTATTACTGAAGATGCTATAGGTGGTGGTTGTCTACCCTGTTACTGAAGATGCTATATGTGGTGGTTGTCTACTCTATTACTGAAGATGCTATAGGTGGTGGTTGTCTACTCTATTACTGAAGATGCTATATGTGGTGGTTGTCTACTCTATTACTGAAGATGCTATATGTGGTGGTTGTCTACTCTATTACTGAAGATGCTATATGTGGTGGTTGTCTACTCTATTACTGAAGATGCTATAGGTGGTGGTTGTCTACTCTATTACTGAAGATGCTATAGGTGGTGGTTGTCTACTCTATTACTGAAGATGCTATATGTGGTGGTTGTCTACTCTATTACTGAAGATGCTATAGGTGGTGGTTGTCTACTCTATTACTGAAGATGCTATAGGTGGTGGTTGTCTACTCTATTACTGAAGATGCTATAGGTGGTGGTTGTCTACTCTATTACTGAAGATGCTATATGTGGTGGTTGTCTTGTCTATTACTGAAGATGCTATATGTGGTGGTTGTCTACCCTATTACTGAAGATGCTATATGTGGTGGTTGTCTACTCTATTACTGAAGATGCTATATGTGGTGGTTGTCTACTCTATTACTGAAGATGCTATATGTGGTGGTTGTCTACTCTATTACTGAAGATGCTATAGGTGGTGGTTGTCTACTCTATTACTGAAGATGCTATATGTGGTGGTTGTCTTGTCTATTACTGAAGATGCTATATGTGGTGGTTGTCTACTCTATTACTGAAGATGCTATAGGTGGTGGTTGTCTACTCTATTACTGAAGATGCTATAGGTGGTGGTTGTCTACTCTATTACTGAAGATGCTATATGTGGTGGTTGTCTACTCTATTACTGAAGATGCTATAGGTGGTGGTTGTCTTGTCTATTACTGAAGATGCTATATGTGGTGGTTGTCTACCCTGTTACTGAAGATGCTACATGTGGTGGTTGTCTACTCTATTACTGAAGATGCTATAGGTGGTGGTTGTCTACTCTATTACTGAAGATGCTATAGGTGGTGGTTGTCTACTCTATTACTGAAGATGCTATATGTGGTGGTTGTCTTGTCTATTACTGAAGATGCTATATGTGGTGGTTGTCTACTCTATTACTGAAGATGCTATAGGTGGTGGTTGTCTACTCTATTACTGAAGATGCTATAGGTGGTGGTTGTCTTGTCTATTACTGAAGATGCTATATGTGGTGGTTGTCTTGTCTATTACTGAAGATGCTATATGTGGTGGTTGTCTACTCTATTACTGAAGATGCTATAGGTGGTGGTTGTCTTGTCTATTACTGAAGATGCTATATGTGGTGGTTGTCTACTCTATTACTGAAGATGCTATATGTGGTGGTTGTCTACTCCATTACTGAAGATGCTATAGGTGGTGGTTGTCTTGTCTATTACTGAAGATGCTATATGTGGTGGTTGTCTACTCTATTACTGAAGATGCTATAGGTGGTGGTTGTCTTGTCTATTACTGAAGATGCTATATGTGGTGGTTGTCTACTCTATTACTGAAGATGCTATCTGCTGTGGTTGTCTACCCTGTTACTGAAGATGCTATAGGTGGTGGTTGTCTACTCTATTACTGAAGATGCTATAGGTGGTGGTTGTCTACCCTGTTACTGAAGATGCTACATGTGGTGGTTGTCTACTCTATTACTGAAGATGCTATAGGTGGTGGTTGTCTACTCTATTACTGAAGATGCTATAGGTGGTGGTTGTCTTGTCTATTACTGAAGATGCTATATGTGGTGGTTGTCTTGTCTATTACTGAAGATGCTATATGTGGTGGTTGTCTACTCTATTACTGAAGATGCTATAGGTGGTGGTTGTCTTGTCTATTACTGAAGATGCTATATGTGGTGGTTGTCTACTCTATTACTGAAGATGCTATATGTGGTGGTTGTCTACTCTATTACTGAAGATGCTATAGGTGGTGGTTGTCTTGTCTATTACTGAAGATGCTATATGTGGTGGTTGTCTACTCTATTACTGAAGATGCTATAGGTGGTGGTTGTCTTGTCTATTACTGAAGATACTATATGTGGTGGTTGTCTTGTCTATTACTGAAGATGCTATAGGTGGTGGTTGTCTTGTCTATTACTGAAGATGCTATAGGTGGTGGTTGTCTTGTCTATTACTGAAGATGCTATAGGTGGTGGTTGTCTACTCTATTACTGAAGATGCTATAGGTGGTGGTTGTCTACCCTGTTACTGAAGATGCTATATGTGGTGGTTGTCTACTCTATTACTGAAGATGCTATAGGTGGTGGTTGTCTACTCTATTACTGAAGATGCTATAGGTGGTGGTTGTCTACTCTATTACTGAAGATGCTATATGTGGTGGTTGTCTACTCTATTACTGAAGATGCTATATGTGGTGGTTGTCTACTCTATTACTGAAGATGCTATATGTGGTGGTTGTCTACTCTATTACTGAAGATGCTATAGGTGGTGGTTGTCTACTCTATTACTGAAGATGCTATATGTGGTGGTTGTCTACTCTATTACTGAAGATGCTATAGGTGGTGGTTGTCTACTCTATTACTGAAGATGCTATAGGTGGTGGTTGTCTACCCTGTTACTGAAGATGCTATATGTGGTGGTTGTCTACTCTATTACTGAAGATGCTATATGTGGTGGTTGTCTACTCTATTACTGAAGATGCTATATGTGGTGGTTGTCTACTCTATTACTGAAGATGCTATATGTGGTGGTTGTCTACTCTATTACTGAAGATGCTATATGTGGTGGTTGTCTACTCTATTACTGAAGATGCTATAGGTGGTGGTTGTCTACTCTATTACTGAAGATGCTATAGGTGGTGGTTGTCTACTCTATTACTGAAGATGCTATATGTGGTGGTTGTCTACTCTATTACTGAAGATGCTATAGGTGGTGGTTGTCTACTCTATTACTGAAGATGCTATAGGTGGTGGTTGTCTACTCTATTACTGAAGATGCTATAGGTGGTGGTTGTCTACTCTATTACTGAAGATGCTATATGTGGTGGTTGTCTTGTCTATTACTGAAGATGCTATATGTGGTGGTTGTCTACCCTATTACTGAAGATGCTATATGTGGTGGTTGTCTACTCTATTACTGAAGATGCTATATGTGGTGGTTGTCTACTCTATTACTGAAGATGCTATATGTGGTGGTTGTCTACTCTATTACTGAAGATGCTATAGGTGGTGGTTGTCTACTCTATTACTGAAGATGCTATATGTGGTGGTTGTCTTGTCTATTACTGAAGATGCTATATGTGGTGGTTGTCTACTCTATTACTGAAGATGCTATAGGTGGTGGTTGTCTACTCTATTACTGAAGATGCTATAGGTGGTGGTTGTCTACTCTATTACTGAAGATGCTATATGTGGTGGTTGTCTACTCTATTACTGAAGATGCTATAGGTGGTGGTTGTCTTGTCTATTACTGAAGATGCTATATGTGGTGGTTGTCTACCCTGTTACTGAAGATGCTACATGTGGTGGTTGTCTACTCTATTACTGAAGATGCTATAGGTGGTGGTTGTCTACTCTATTACTGAAGATGCTATAGGTGGTGGTTGTCTACTCTATTACTGAAGATGCTATATGTGGTGGTTGTCTTGTCTATTACTGAAGATGCTATATGTGGTGGTTGTCTACTCTATTACTGAAGATGCTATAGGTGGTGGTTGTCTACTCTATTACTGAAGATGCTATAGGTGGTGGTTGTCTACCCTGTTACTGAAGATGCTACATGTGGTGGTTGTCTACTCTATTACTGAAGATGCTATATGTGGTGGTTGTCTTGTCTATTACTGAAGATGCTACATGTGGTGGTTGTCTACTCTATTACTGAAGATGCTATATGTGGTGGTTGTCTACTCTATTACTGAAGATGCTATATGTGGTGGTTGTCTACTCTATTACTGAAGATGCTATAGGTGGTGGTTGTCTACCCTGTTACTGAAGATGCTACATGTGGTGGTTGTCTTGTCTATTACTGAAGATGCTACATGTGGTGGTTGTCTACTCTATTACTGAAGATGCTATATGTGGTGGTTGTCTACTCTATTACTGAAGATGCTATATGTGGTGGTTGTCTACTCTATTACTGAAGATGCTATATGTGGTGGTTGTCTTGTCTATTACTGAAGATGCTATAGGTGGTGGTTGTCTACTCTATTACTGAAGATGCTATATGTGGTGGTTGTCTACCCTGTTACTGAAGATGCTATATGTGGTGGTTGTCTTGTCTATTACTGAAGATGCTATAGGTGGTGGTTGTCTACTCTATTACTGAAGATGTTATAGGTGGTGGTTGTCTACCCTGTTACTGAAGATGCTATATGTGGTGGTTGTCTTGTCTATTACTGAAGATGCTATATGTGGTGGTTGTCTACTCTATTACTGAAGATGCTATATGTGGTGGTTGTCTACTCTATTACTGAAGATGCTATAGGTGGTGGTTGTCTACTCTATTACTGAAGATGCTATAGGTGGTGGTTGTCTACTCTATTACTGAAGATGCTATAGGTGGTGGTTGTCTACTCTATTACTGAAGATGCTATATGTGGTGGTTGTCTTGTCTATTACTGAAGATGCTATATGTGGTGGTTGTCTACCCTGTTACTGAAGATGCTACATGTGGTGGTTGTCTACTCTATTACTGAAGATGCTATAGGTGGTGGTTGTCTACCCTGTTACTGAAGATGCTATATGTGGTGGTTGTCTACCCTGTTACCGAAGATGTTTGGTGACATTCTTCTTATTAATCAGTGTATTGTATACCTGCCTGAAAGCAATTCCGAGTATGCCTATAGAGTAACACTGCACCCCCCTAACTGAAGCCCTGCATGAACATGACAGAACTAAGAGCTGGAATGTATTTCTAAGGCAGAAGATCAAGATGAGATAATAGACGTCTTTCAACACACACCACATACAACTGCCTATTTTTTAACGCATAAAAAAGGTTTTTAATCCAACAGTATGCTACAGAATTGTAACAGATTCAGTTACAGTGCCCAGTCCAGCAACACTAAATATATGCAGTTACTGCAGGGTGCCTGTTTACCTGTACATATGCACTTCTACCCTAACAAAGCCATGCAAGGGACACAGCCCCCCATCGTTACCAAACCTGATTCCCCATACTAGCCACAGAGTGTTTACAGTGCCACAAGGCAGTCTCCTCTGTTTACCCCACTACAGTCAAAGAACTGTGCACACCCAGGTCGACAGGATAGTCTGTCAGTCTAACCCCAGCGAATGCAGCAGTCACTGTGTACACCCAGGTCGACAGGGTAGTCTGTCAGTCTAACCCCAGTGAATGCAGCAGTCACTGTGCACACCCAGGTCGACAGGCTAGTCTGTTCTTTGGTGTGATTGGAGTTTTTCAAGATAGTGGCTATCACTGTTATTGGTGGCAAAAGATGTTTTTAATGACATACCAGTGGGGGTGGGGATGGGGGTGGGGTGGAGTCTTTCAGTATTAAAGCACACTGGACTCGCTGCCTAATTATTTGGCACAGCCCTGGAGCAAAGCCACAGTTTCTCCTTCACGTTTCTCTTGAGGCACTGAGACAGAGTCTGCAGTGGGAAAGCCTGAGTCTCATCTCTTAAAGGTATGTTGTTATATTTCTATACCACTTTCATAAAAACTGACCCCAAACGATCCACACAGGACTCTTCTGTGCCCATCAAGTGATTTATTGTATAAGGGTTAGAATAATTTAAATACTATAGAGTTTAGTCAGTTCTATTGCCCGGTCTTTTGTACTATAGATTCTGCTTAAAAAACATTTTTTATATATAACATAAAAGACAAACAAACTACTTAACTATAAATATACACACAGTAGCATGCAAATTCATTATAATTTTCATACCTGTATGAAAACCTCTGGGTGTGAGAAGTTAAATTTTCAGTCAGTAATCAATCAGTGAAAAGGTTCGACCACTTTGTACTTTAATTAGGCAGCTTAAACAGCTTCTAAAAGGTTGCATGCATTTTATCATTTGTGGCTTTGTGTGTAGGGCTCTGTGGAATCCATGTTATTTTGTTCTGATTTCTGTTTTTACCGTTTTTAAAAAATGTAATGAGGTTTATTTAAATGAACCCATGAACAACACAAAAACGTAACCCTACAGGCTTCTGCTTTTTCCATTTGGTTGGAGTTGGTGTTCATTGGATTAAGAGTATTGTTTTATCTAATTGTATTGGAAAATAGTATTGTGAACTTTAAAAACGGGTTGTAGTTTTTATTTCAGTGCAGTGTGGGGCACTCCAAAGGGAACAGATAGGCAGGGAGCCCAGTAGGAAAAAAAAAAAAAAAAAAGTTTCGTAACTTTTCGTTTTGAAATTGATCAATTCTGTATTTACTGCTGAGCAAGTGGTTTCACTGCCATAGTCTACAGCGTAATCTAATTGTTTAAGTCCTTAAAAAATGTTTCTGTTTATTTTCCATAATTGCATTTATTTAACGCACTCAAACAGTGAATTATTTTCACGGATTCAACTCTTCTCGTTGTTTATCCCTTACAGAATGGACCCAGCTACAGCAACTAACTGCCCCCCCCCCCCCCCCATATCACTCTTAATTCTGCGCTGTTCTTATGATTCAGTGATTATTATTATTATTATTATTTATTTCTTAGCAGACGCCCTTATCCAGGGCGACTTACAATCGTAGGCAAAAACATTTCAAGCGTTACAATACAAGTAATACAATAAGAGCAAGAAATACAATAACTTTTGTTCAAGTAAAGTACAAGTTTGACAAACCACAATTCAATAATACAGCAGGTAATAGTGATAGTTACATCAGGATATGATTAAATAGTGATAGTTACATCAGGATGTGATTAAATACAAAGTACTACAGGTGATTCTGTCTGTGTTCTCGTTAACACGGATTCCATAGGACCCTATATGTATTAAAGTCATTGTAACAGGGCGAGGTGCCGTGTACATTTATTTGTTTATTTATTTTCAGAAAGGGGTCCCCCCTCCGCCCCTATGTTATTGTGTGTTTGTTCATGTATTTTAAATGACGTCGAGCGCTGCAGGGTTTGTTATTATTTTGCATTTTGACGGCGTAGACGATTGTTGTAGCGTGGATGGGTAGCCCCATCCACAGTAGTAATTAATAAACTCGTGCAGAAGGTGTCCATCTCCCGATTTAATTAAGTGATTAATTTATTACTAAATCGGGAGATGGTCACCTGCATATAAACGTGCGGCACTCTCCGTTCCAGGTGGGGTGTTTTACTGGAGCGGAGAGAGCGAGAGGAACGAGACAGTGAAAACGAGACAGTGAAAACGAGACTTAAAAATAATTCCAGGATCAGTGAAGGCTACTGCCCAGCCTGACCTTGATCATTGATCGTATATTTTGTGTGCGTTATTTGTTTTGTTTACACCTTTTTTTTTGTTTTTGTTTGAATATTGTATTTATTTTTGTTAATAAAAACGGCGCGCCGCGTCACTTAATTCAATCTGCAGTACTGGTTTGTTTACCTTCTTGCTTCTGCCTGACGTCACGTCTCAGCCATTCCTGCCACAGTCATCAATTAAATTAGGCAATCACTAATTTGCATATTTTGACAATTTTCAATTCCAGGGGTTTGATTTCATAATCACAACAAATCAAAACAATAGAAGCAATGGGTGTTCTAATACATATAAAGATAATCTCTCCATTGTAATTAGGGTTAATCAAATTATTCGTTTATTTATTTATTTTTACTCTCAACACAGGTGGAAGGCTTTAAACTTCTGCCTACATTAGCAATGTATGTGTTGGTCTGTTTGTATAATGCTTTTCCACTTGCTATTTTACATAATTCAGCACATTTATATTCCAAGTGTCACTTTAATAAGACCTGCACCCGACCCGAACCTGCAACCCGCTGCAGCTGCGTCTCCTTACCCGCGAACGACCTGGGCAGACACATGGCAAATGAAATTTAATAGAGAAAAGTGTAAAGTACTGCATGCAGGCAATAAAAATGTGCATTATAAATATCATATGTGAGATACTGAAATTGAAGAAGGGAACTATGAAAAAGACCTAGGAGTTTATATTGACTCAGAAATGTCTTCATCTAGACAATGTGGGGAAGCTATAAAAAAGGCCAACAAGATGCTCGGATATATTGTGAGAAGTGTTGAATTTAAATCAAGTTAAAACTTTACAATGCATTAGTAAGGCCTCACCATGAATATTGTGTTCAGTTCTGGTCACCTCGTTACAAAAAGGATATTGCTGCTCTAGAAAGAGTGCAAAGAAGAGCAACCAGAATTATCCCAGGTTTAAAAGGCATGTCGTATGCAGACAGGCTAAAAGAATTGAATCTATTCCGTCTTGAACAAAGAAGACTATGCGGCGATCTGATTCAAACATTCAAAATCCTAAAAGGTATAGACAATGTCAACCCAGGGGACTTCTTTGACTGAAAAAAGAAACAAGGACCAGGGGTCACAAATGGAGATTAGATAAAGGGGCATTCAGAACAGAAAATAGGAGGCACTTTTTTACACAGAGAATTGTGAGGGTCTGGAACCAACTCCCCAGTAATGTTGTTGAAGTTGACACCCTGGGATCCTTCAAGAAGCTGCTTGATGAGATTCTGGGATCAATAAGCTACTAACAACCAAACGAGCAAGATGGGCTGAATGGCCTCCTCTCGTTTGTAAACTTTCTTATGTTCTTATGTTCTTATGTTGTTGAAGCTGACACCCTGGGATCCTTCAAGAAGCTGCTTGATGAGATTCTGGGATCAATAAGCTACTAACAACCAAACGAGCAAGAAGGGCCAAATGGCCTCCTCTCGTTTGTAAACTTTCTTATTTTCTTATGTAGACCAATCATCTGAAGTGTTGTTGTGTTACGTTATCTGCACTATGTACAGTGAGAGATGGCGAACGAAAGACTGTATGATACGTCCCGTCCAGATTATAAGGATACGCAAGAAGCAAGACACCTGGGACACCATAGCGGCCAAACTAGACATGTCAAGTAAAAATATTTGCATTTGAAGAGCAACAGAAAACTAACACTATATAGCGTACTGTATGCCATAGACCTCCAAGCAAAACACTTCAAAGTTTAAAAAAAGAGGTCTCAATAATGACGGGCTTGGGTACCCTTCCGCAGAGTAACGGCATTCTAAGAAAATAGTCCTGGACATTTTTTTTTATTATTAAAAAACAAGGATGAAGCACATATAACGAGAAAAACAATTTTTTTTATTCAAAATTTTTTTGTTTTACTTTTCTGTTTAGCTTTTCAACCCCCAACTCATAAAAACGGTGTACAAGCGGATTGATTTTAAATTTGATTTGCAGTTGGTGCTGAGATGTTCCAATGGGCATCTACTGCTCGTAACGCTAATGCTGGAAGCCGATTGGCTGACAGTACTGAAGCTTTTTCTAATTTGAATTTGTTGTATATAATTATATCATTAGTTATCATTATCGCTGTCATTATCATTAGTATTAATTCTGTTTCTGTCCTGGTCCAGGCAGGATGTAAGATATTTTACAGGCAGTAAGTAACAAATAAACAAGTAAATGGTATGTTTGCTTCAGCAGGTACATGGCACTTAAAGGGAACATGTTTGTGTGTGTTACATGTTCCTATATAACACACACACACACACACACACACACACACACACAAGCACACACAAAAAGTGGATTTCCCTTTTAAGCAAACAGTCAGCCAGCTTCTCCAGTCAGCCAGCTTCTCCAGCCAGCCAGCTTCTCCAGTCAGCCAGCTTCTCCAGTCAGCCAGCCAGCTTGCTTCTCCAGTCAGCCAGCTTCCAGTCAGCCAGCTTCCAGTCAGCCAGCCAGCTTCTCCAGTCAGCCAGCCAGCTTCTCCAGTCAGCCAGCCAGCTTCTCCAGTCAGCCAGCTTCTCCAGTCAGCCAGCCAGCTTGCTTCTCCAGTCAGCCAGCTTCTCCAGTCAGCCAGCCAGCTTGCTTCTCCAGTCAGCCAGCCAGCTTCTCCAGTCAGCCAGCTTCTCCAGTCAGCCAGCCAGCTTGCTTCTCCAGTCAGCCAGCTTCTCCAGTCAGCCAGCCAGCTTGCTTCTCCAGTCAGCCAGCTTCTCCAGTCAGCCAGCCAGCTTGCTTCTCCAGTCAGCCAGCCAGCTTGCTTCTCCAGTCAGCCAGCTTCTCCAGTCAGCCAGCCAGCTTGCTTCTCCAGTCAGCCAGCCAGCTTGCTTCTCCAGTCAGCCAGCTTCTCCAGTCAGCCAGCTTCTCCAGTCAGCCAGCTTCTCCAGTCAGCCAGCCAGCTTGCTTCTCCAGTCAGCCAGCCAGCTTCTCCAGTCAGCCAGCTTCTCCAGTCAGCCAGCCAGCTTGCTTCTCCAGTCAGCCAGCTTCTCCAGTCAGCCAGCCAGCTTCTCCAGTCAGCCAGCTTCTCCAGTCAGCCAGCCAGCTTGCTTCTCCAGTCAGCCAGCTTCTCCAGTCAGCCAGCCAGCTTGCTTCTCCAGTCAGCCTACTTCTCCAGTCAGCCAGCCAGCTTGCTTCTCCAGTCAGCCAGCCAGCTTCTCCAGTCAGCCAGCTTGCTTCTCCAGTCAGCCAGCTTGCTTCTCCAGTCAGCCAGCTTCTCCAGTCAGCCAGCTTCTCCAGTCATGTGGAAAAATCACTCATTATCATAATAGACGTATCCCCCACACCCCCCACTCAACACGACACGACCATCATGACAGTAAAAATAGACATAATGAAGCGTTCTTACCTTTGTATAAGTTAGTGATCAGCAGATGTGTCAGCCGCACGAAGAGCACAGCGTGTGGTTTTCACTAACTCTAATTTTTTTTTCTATGGGTAAATATCGGGACTTTCTTTCTATGCATCGGGACGCGGGACATTTGCTAGGAAATCGGTACTGTCCCAACCATATAGAGACTGGGCATTTTGGGTATTTTGAAGTTTAATAGGACAAGGTCGAGAGGCTTACTTGACTGTACACACCACTTTTATTTATTTGTTTGCTTGCTTACACAGTGGTTTTTACGTTTACTGCTTTATCATCATATAGTTAGTTTTTACGTTTACTGCTTTATCACCATATAGTTAGTTTTTACGTTTACTGCTTTATCACCATATAGTTAGTTTTTACGTTTACTGCTTTATCACCATATAGTTAGTTTTTACGTTTACTGCTTTATCACCATATAGTTAGTTTTTACGTTTACTGCTTTATCACCATATAGTTAGTTTTTACGTTTACTGCTTTATCACCATATAGTTAGTTTTTACGTTTACTGCTTTATCACCATATAGTTAGTTTTTACGTTTACTGCTTTATCACCATATAGTTAGTTTTTATGTTTACTGCTTTATCACCATATAGTTAGTTTTTACGTTTACTGCTTTATCATCATATAGTTAGTTTTTATGTTTACTGCTTTATCATCATATAGTTAGTTTTTACGTTTACTGCTTTATCATCATATAGTTAGTTTTTCTAGAGACCTTTTTTGTTTTTGGTTTGTTATTGTTGATTTGCTATTAGTGGTTTTATTGAATTATAACATTTGTAGGATTTTCTCTTCATACTGCAAAATTATTGAAAGTCAGGAAATATACATTAAAAAGTACATTATGTTTATAAGCAAAAAATGAAATGTATTTATACTACACACATTTTAAAAACCTGTTTGGCAGAGTTAATAAATGAATTACCAGATGGATGGTTAAAAAGTAAACAGTCACAACAACTGTTTCGCAGAAGACGAGAGAAAGAAATATAACAAGTAATATAACGTTACTTTTTTATTACAGTGAGTAATAAGTAAGGACATTATTTTACTCTTTTCTGAAGAAAACGAATAACGAGTAATAAGTTATTTTTTTCAGTAACATGCCTATTGGCATCTCTATTGGCTTCTATACAGTAGCTGAGCACATATACGTTTATTTCCCTATAACCCCACACCCAACCCTTTATTGTCTATGAAATGTAAACATTGATTCTCATAGTCCTTTATATTTAACACTTTTTTGCAGTCTCAAGACACATAGTCTAGTTAGTTTGAAATGTTTTCATTACAGTTTAAAAAGTCTGAGATGCATAAAGTAAACTGAATCTATTACACAAGAGAAGTCTATCCATTTCCAGTGTAAAAACAATACTGTATCTCAAAAAGGGACATTGAGAAGTGTGGTAATAATGCCTGTGTTAAAATGTAATGAATCCTTCATCTCACTATGGTTATAATCATGCTTTTTTTGTTTATACATACTGCACACAATTGCATGAATATGTCTTCCAGTGAATTCACTCAAACAACCAAACAGATCAATTTGGCAAGCTGAGAGATTTTCCTTTGTTACCTTCCAGTAAGAATTCTTAAAATGTGCGTGGGAGATTACTGGAAAGTTCAACAGCATGGCGGCTCCATAGTGTACACCCAGGTTCTACACAGCAGGCTCAGGCATGCTGCACACTGTGTCATTCAAAAGTCAACAACTCCCTCCAAAGAGATACGGTCATTCCGTTTTTAAAAGGTCATGTTGATTTTAAGCTTTTCCAAGACACATGACTGAGATTGTGCAATCTCTATAGCAGGATACAGCAGCCACCTTTAACTGAACCTGAGCTGGAAGTAAAGGAACCTCAGCTGGTGAATGAGAGGGCGCTGACATTATAAGTTTAAAGACTGAATCTGTGATTGTTTAGTACATTCTCAATGATGTATTATTATTATTATTATTATTATTATTATTATTAAGTACAGTGTAATTCTTCAGCTACCTGAAGAACTCAGGGTTATTATTATTATTATTATTATTATTATTTGCTTATTTAGCAGATGCCTTTATCCAAGGCGACTTACAGAGACTAGGGTGTGTGAACTATGCATCAGCTGCAGAGTCACTTACAATTACGTCCCACCCGAAAGACGGAGCACAAGGAGGTGAAGTGACTTGCTCAGGGTCACACAATGTGCAATGGAGGTGGGATTTGAACCGGGGACCTCCTAGTTACCATCCCTTTTCTTTAACCACTGGACCACACAGCCTCCTTAACCTGAGAGATGTTGCGTGGGAGAGGTGATTTTTATTTTCATACTCAGTGATTATCAGCATGCCAGCTAGTACTCAGGGTTATTTATTTATTTATTTATTTATTTCTTAGCTGACACCCTTATCCAGGGCGACTTACAATTGTTACAAGATATCACATTAGTTTTTTACATACAATTGCCCATTTATACAGTTGGGTTTTTACTGGAGCAATCTAGGTAAAGTACCTTGCTCAAGGGTACAGCAGCAGTGTCCCCCACCTGGGATTAAACCCACGACCCTCCAGTCAAGAGTCCAGAGCCCTAACCACTACTCCACAGTGCTGCCCTAATGTTGCATGGGAGAGGAGATTCTTATTTTCATACTCAGTGATTATCAGCATGCCAGCTAGTACTCAGGGTTAACCTGAGAGATCGAGTCTGTTCAGTTGCTGAGCGTCGTATTTGTTTACATCAGTGAGTTAGGTTTCTTTGAATTTTAGGAAGTCAGAAAACACTGACAGCAAACTTTTTATGACGACTTTAGCGGTTGTAGCATCTTTGTTTTGTAGTATATTTTGTAATTCCTTTTCTGTTATGTCACAAAATCGCTGTTCAGTGGATCTGTCAGGAATTTTGTTTTGTTGGGGTGCAGAGGAAGTATGTTCAGCGTGATGATGTAATTTAAGGGAGTTTCTAAAAAACTATTGCCGTGACATGGGTCCATAGTTGGATAAATGTTTGGGCATGTGATGATGTTTTAACCAATCACATACCAGAATCTCTATGGACTGATTCATATATATATATATTAATTAGAGGTCAAAAATATGACAACATAGTTGTAAGCGTGGGTTGCTGGCCAGCGTAATAAAGACAACGTTAAAACAAGCTTGCATTAAGCCTTTTCTTAACTGACAGGATCTCAAGGTTTTACATAAAACAATAACACGCACTGACAAGTACACCTCATTAATAACCATGGCAAATGTTCTTCTCAGGAACTAAAGTAAACAACAAAACAACATCCTGTTGGGTTTATGTCAGTGATATACATTAATAATAATAACTGTGTGCCTTCCAGTACGGAATGCTTTATCTACAGTTGTTGCGCAGATATAGTTTCTTACCAAAAAGATAAAAAAGTAGCCTTTACTTAAAAAGAAATCAGAGGTTGTTATTTTTCCAAGCTCTGTTATAAATATGTATATACAGTTGTATTCAAAAGTTTACATACCGAATGGAAATGTATAATTTCTAGAAATTTTAGGAAAAATCTTTTGAAGCAAAAGTTTTGCTTTTCTGGATGAGGAAAAAAGTTACAAGAAATAGATGTCTACAGTTATTTATTTCAGCAATCTTTTTGTAAAACATTTCTGGGGTTTTGCAAAAAAAATTGCTGAAATAAATAATTCTAGACATCTGTTTCTTGTATTTTTTTTCCTCATCCACAAAAGCAAAACTTTTACGACAAAAGGTTTTTCCTATAATTATTTATTTTTGAGAAATTATAAAATTCCATTAGGGTATGTAAACTTTGGACTACAACTGTGTGTGTATGTGAATACACAGTATATAATATATATATATATATATATATATATATATATATATATATATATATATATATATATATATATATATATATATATATATATATACTGTATATACCTGTAGCTCAAAGAGCCAGCTGATCAATGTTTCGATATGTATTACATATCTATATAGAAACTGGATGTTTATATATATATATATATATATATATATATATATATATATATATATATATATACTGTGTATATATATATATTGTGAAAGACTTGACCCACTCGGGTTCGTTGCCCCTTTAAGAATTGACCCAGACACAGAAATAGAGTTCAGCGCTTCCGCGCACTTTTAATAATACAAACAAAAACACAAAACAAACACCTAGCTCTTATCGAGCACTAACTACACACGCAGGAACCTAACTAACGCAGGACGGCTAAGCCGTTTCCCTGTCCACCCAAAACAACAGTTTAGTACCGCACTTACTTCTTAACTCTCTCGCTCTCTCTGACTGCTGGGAAGCAGAGCACCTCGTCTGCCTCCTTCTCCTCAGCAGCCCTGAGCAGACTTACTGCTCTCCTTTTAAACTGCCCGCACCTGGGTCTAATTTCCAATAATGCCCAGGTGCGGATGATCATTAATAACAAAACAATTACACAAAACAATAAAGCAATTAGCAAACTAAATTAAACCAATGTGCATTCGCACATCTTTTCTCTCTCGCAGGGAGGATTTAACCCCCTCCCTGCTGTCTCACTCCACCTGCTTCCTCACAATATATATATATAAACAGGATGTTTCTAATTTTATCCATCTTTTTGTTTAATTGCAGAAAAATAAAAACAGTAGACCACATTTCTGAACTAAAGGAGACAATGGCAAACCAAGAAAAGAGTGATACCCATCTGACAGGCATCATGGGTGAAAAGCAGTACAGCAATGGAGAGCCTGGTTTAAATCCAAAATTCCAAGGTCTCAGAAGACAGGTCACAGCCAGTCAGCTATTAGAGGCTGAAATCATTGAGAAGGAGCTGGTGGATCAACTGAATCAAGGAAAAGTGACTTTTGAAGGAGTTAACAAAATGGAATCAGTGCAAAAGTACCTGCAAGGAACCAACAGCATTGCAGGAGTGCTAGTGCAGTCCTCCACAGAGAAGATGAGTATCTACCAGGCCATGAGGAAAGGGATTCTGAGACCAGGCACTGCACTGATTCTCCTGGAAGCCCAGGCCGCAACTGGATTTCTCATTGACCCAGTGAAGAATAAAAAGCTGTCTGTAGAACAAGCAGTGGCTGAAGGACTGGTGGGCACAGAACTGAAAGATAAACTCTTGTCAGCAGAGAGGGCTGTCACTGGGTACACTGATCCTTACACTAAGAAGACAATCTCCTTGTTCCAAGCCTTGAAAAAAGACCTGATAGTAAAGGATCACGGGATACGCCTGCTGGAAGCTCAGATCGCCACTGGGGGCATCATTGACCCGATCAACAGCCACCGTGTGCCTGTGGAGGTGGCCTACAAGCGGGGATACTTTGATGAAGAGATGAGTCTGATTCTCTCTGACCCAAGCGATGACACCAAAGGGTTTTTCGACCCCAACACTCACGAGAATCTCACCTACTTGCAGCTGCTGGAGAGGGGTGTAAAAGATCCACAAACCGGACTCTGCTTACTTAGCCTGGTTAAGGAAGGAGAACGGTATGTTTACAATGATGCACAAATGCAGAGTGCCCTCAAGTCAGCTACAACCAACAGGGTAGCAGGGAAGTTCAAGGGCCAGACAGTTTCCATCTGGGAACTGCTCTATTCTGAATACATCACTGAGGAGAAAAGGAGAGAGCTTCTGCAGCAGTACAAGTCGGGAAGTTTGACAATTCAGCAATTCACAGAGACCATCATTACCATGGTTGAGCAGAGTATTAAAACAACAACCACGACGACAACAACAACAACAACAACCACAAAAACAGAAACCGACTCAAAATTCCAAGGTCTCAGAAGACAGGTCACAGCCAGACAGCTATTAGAGTCTAAAATCATTCAGAAGGGGCTGTTTGATCAACTGAAGCAAGGAATGGTGACTTTTGAAGCAGTCAACAAAATGGAATCAGTGCAGAAGTACCTGCAAGGAACCAACAGCATTGCAGGAGTGCTAGTGCAGTCCTCCACAGAGAAGATGAGTATCTACCAGGCCATGAGGAAAGGAATTCTGAGACCAGGCACTGCACTGATTCTCCTGGAAGCCCAGGCCGCAACTGGATTTCTTATTGACCCAGTGAAGAATAAAAAGCTGTCTGTAGAACAAGCAGTGGCTGAAGGACTGGTGGGCACAGAACTGAAAGATAAACTCTTGTCAGCAGAGAGGGCTGTCACTGGGTACACTGATTCTTACACTAAGAAGACAATCTCCTTGTTCCAAGCCTTGAAAAAAGACCTGATAGTAAAGGATCACGGGATACGCCTGCTGGAAGCTCAGATCGCCACTGGGGGCATCATTGACCCGATCAACAGCCACCGTGTGCCTGTGGAGGTGGCCTACAAGCGGGGATACTTTGATGAAGAGATGAGTCTGATTCTCTCTGACCCAAGCGATGACACCAAAGGGTTTTTCGACCCCAACACTCACGAGAATCTCACCTACTTGCAGCTGCTGGAGAGGGGTGTAAAAGATCCACAAACCGGACTCTGCTTACTTAGCCTGGTTAAGGAAGGAGAACGGTATGTTTACAATGATGCACAAATGCAGAGTGCCCTCAAGTCAGCTACAACCAACAGGGTAGCAGGGAAGTTCAAGGGCCAGACAGTTTCCATCTGGGAACTGCTCTATTCTGAATACATCACCGAGGAGAAAAGGAGAGAGCTTCTGCAGCAGTACAAGTCGGGAAGTTTGACAATTCAGCAATTCATAGAGACCATCATTACCATGGTTGAGCAGAGTATTAAAACAACAACCACGACGACAACAACAACAACAACCACAAAAACAGAAACCGACTCAAAATTCCAAGGTCTCAGAAGACAGGTCACAGCCAGACAGCTATTAGAGTCTAAAATCATTCAGAAGGAGCTGTTTGATCAACTGAAACAAGGAATGGTGACTTTTGAAGCAGTCAACAAAATGGAATCAGTGCAGAAGTACCTGCAAGGAACCAACAGCATTGCAGGAGTGCTAGTGCAGTCCTCCACAGAGAAGATGAGTATCTACCAGGCCATGAGGAAAGGAATTCTGAGACCAGGCACTGCACTGATTCTCCTGGAAGCCCAGGCCGCAACTGGATTTCTCATTGACCCAGTGAAGAATAAAAAGCTGTCTGTAGAACAAGCAGTGGCTGAAGGACTGGTGGGCACAGAACTGAAAGATAAACTCTTGTCAGCAGAGAGGGCTGTCACTGGTTACACTGATCCTTACACTAAGAAGACAATCTCCTTGTTCCAAGCCTTGAAAAAAGACCTGATAGTAAAGGATCACGGGATACGCCTGCTGGAAGCTCAGATCGCCACTGGGGGCATCATTGACCCGATCAACAGCCACCGTGTGCCTGTGGAGGTGGCCTACAAGCGGGGATACTTTGATGAAGAGATGAGTCTGATTCTCTCTGACCCAAGCGATGACACCAAAGGGTTTTTCGACCCCAACACTCACGAGAATCTCACCTACATGCAGCTGCTGGAGAGGGGTGTAAAAGATCCACAAACCGGACTCTGCTTACTTAGCCTGGTTAAGGAAGGAGAACGGTATGTTTACAATGATGCACAAATGCAGAGTGCCCTCAAGTCAGCTACAACCAACAGGGTAGCAGGGAAGTTCAAGGGCCAGACAGTTTCCATCTGGGAACTGCTCTATTCTGAATACATCACCGAGGAGAAAAGGAGAGAGCTTCTGCAGCAGTACAAGTCGGGAAGTTTGACAATTCAGCAATTCACAGAGACCATCATTACCATGGTTGAGCAGAGTATTAAAACAACAACCACGACGACAACAACAACAACAACCACAAAAACAGAAACCGACTCAAAATTCCAAGGTCTCAGAAGACAGGTCACAGCCAGACAGCTATTAGAGTCTAAAATCATTCAGAAGGGGCTGTTTGATCAACTGAAGCAAGGAATGGTGACTTTTGAAGCAGTCAACAAAATGGAATCAGTGCAGAAGTACCTGCAAGGAACCAACAGCATTGCAGGAGTGCTAGTGCAGTCCTCCACAGAGAAGATGAGTATCTACCAGGCCATGAGGAAAGGAATTCTGAGACCAGGCACTGCACTGATTCTCCTGGAAGCCCAGGCCGCAACTGGATTTCTTATTGACCCAGTGAAGAATAAAAAGCTGTCTGTAGAACAAGCAGTGGCTGAAGGACTGGTGGGCACAGAACTGAAAGATAAACTCTTGTCAGCAGAGAGGGCTGTCACTGGGTACACTGATCCTTACACTAAGAAGACAATCTCCTTGTTCCAAGCCTTGAAAAAAGACCTGATAGTAAAGGATCACGGGATACGCCTGCTGGAAGCTCAGATCGCCACTGGGGGCATCATTGACCCGATCAACAGCCACCGTGTGCCTGTGGAGGTGGCCTACAAGCGGGGATACTTTGATGAAGAGATGAGTCTGATTCTCTCTGACCCAAGCGATGACACCAAAGGGTTTTTCGACCCCAACACTCACGAGAATCTCACCTACTTGCAGCTGCTGGAGAGGGGTGTAAAAGATCCACAAACCGGACTCTGCTTACTTAGCCTGGTTAAGGAAGGAGAACGGTATGTTTACAATGATGCACAAATGCAGAGTGCCCTCAAGTCAGCTACAACCAACAGGGTAGCAGGGAAGTTCAAGGGCCAGACAGTTTCCATCTGGGAACTGCTCTATTCTGAATACATCACCGAGGAGAAAAGGAGAGAGCTTCTGCAGCAGTACAAGTCGGGAAGTTTGACAATTCAGCAATTCACAGAGACCATCATTACCATGGTTGAGCAGAGTATTAAAACAACAACCACGACGACAACAACAACAACAACCACAAAAACAGAAACCGACTCAAAATTCCAAGGTCTCAGAAGACAGGTCACAGCCAGTCAGCTATTAGTGTCTAAAATCATTGAGAAGGAGCTGTTTGATCAACTGAAACAAGGAATGGTGACTTTTGAAGCAGTCAACAAAATGGAATCAGTGCAGAAGTACCTGCAAGGAACCAACAGCATTGCAGGAGTGCTAGTGCAGTCCTCCACAGAGAAGATGAGTATCTACCAGGCCATGAGGAAAGGAATTCTGAGACCAGGCACTGCACTGATTCTCCTGGAAGCCCAGGCCGCAACTGGATTTCTTATTGACCCAGTGAAGAATAAAAAGCTGTCTGTAGAACAAGCAGTGGCTGAAGGACTGGTGGGCACAGAACTGAAAGATAAACTCTTGTCAGCAGAGAGGGCTGTCACTGGGTACACTGATCCTTACACTAAGAATACAATCTCCTTGTTCCAAGCCTTGAAAAAAGACCTGATAGTAAAGGATCACGGGATACGCCTGCTGGAAGCTCAGATCGCCACTGGGGGCATCATTGACCCGATCAACAGCCACCGTGTGCCTGTGGAGGTGGCCTACAAGCGGGGATACTTTGATGAAGAGATGAGTCTGATTCTCTCTGACCCAAGCGATGACACCAAAGGGTTTTTCGACCCCAACACTCACGAGAATCTCACCTACTTGCAGCTGCTGGAGAGGGGTGTAAAAGATCCACAAACCGGACTCTGCTTACTTAGCCTGGTTAAGGAAGGAGAACGGTATGTTTACAATGATGCACAAATGCAGAGTGCCCTCAAGTCAGCTACAACCAACAGGGTAGCAGGGAAGTTCAAGGGCCAGACAGTTTCCATCTGGGAACTGCTCTATTCTGAATACATCACCGAGGAGAAAAGGAGAGAGCTTCTGCAGCAGTACAAGTCGGGAAGTTTGACAATTCAGCAATTCACAGAGACCATCATTACCATGGTTGAGCAGAGTATTAAAACAACAACCACGACGACAACAACAACAACAACCACAAAAACAGAAACCGACTCAAAATTCCAAGGTCTCAGAAGACAGGTCACAGCCAGTCAGCTATTAGTGTCTAAAATCATTGAGAAGGAGCTGTTTGATCAACTGAAACAAGGAATGGTGACTTTTGAAGCAGTCAACAAAATGGAATCAGTGCAGAAGTACCTGCAAGGAACCAACAGCATTGCAGGAGTGCTAGTGCAGTCCTCCACAGAGAAGATGAGTATCTACCAGGCCATGAGGAAAGGAATTCTGAGACCAGGCACTGCACTGATTCTCCTGGAAGCCCAGGCCGCAACTGGATTTCTTATTGACCCAGTGAAGAATAAAAAGCTGTCTGTAGAACAAGCAGTGGCTGAAGGACTGGTGGGCACAGAACTGAAAGATAAACTCTTGTCAGCAGAGAGGGCTGTCACTGGGTACACTGATCCTTACACTAAGAATACAATCTCCTTGTTCCAAGCCTTGAAAAAAGACCTGATAGTAAAGGATCACGGGATACGCCTGCTGGAAGCTCAGATCGCCACTGGGGGCATCATTGACCCGATCAACAGCCACCGTGTGCCTGTGGAGGTGGCCTACAAGCGGGGATACTTTGATGAAGAGATGAGTCTGATTCTCTCTGACCCAAGCGATGACACCAAAGGGTTTTTCGACCCCAACACTCACGAGAATCTCACCTACTTGCAGCTGCTGGAGAGGGGTGTAAAAGATCCACAAACCGGACTCTGCTTACTTAGCCTGGTTAAGGAAGGAGAACGGTATGTTTACAATGATGCACAAATGCAGAGTGCCCTCAAGTCAGCTACAACCAACAGGGTAGCAGGGAAGTTCAAGGGCCAGACAGTTTCCATCTGGGAACTGCTCTATTCTGAATACATCACCGAGGAGAAAAGGAGAGAGCTTCTGCAGCAGTACAAGTCGGGAAGTTTGACAATTCAGCAATTCACAGAGACCATCATTACCATGGTTGAGCAGAGTATTAAAACAACAACCACGACGACAACAACAACAACAACCACAAAAACAGAAACCGACTCAAAATTCCAAGGTCTCAGAAGACAGGTCACAGCCAGACAGCTATTAGAGTCTAAAATCATTCAGAAGGGGCTGTTTGATCAACTGAAGCAAGGAATGGTGACTTTTGAAGCAGTCAACAAAATGGAATCAGTGCAGAAGTACCTGCAAGGAACCAACAGCATTGCAGGAGTGCTAGTGCAGTCCTCCACAGAGAAGATGAGTATCTACCAGGCCATGAGGAAAGGAATTCTGAGACCAGGCACTGCACTGATTCTCCTGGAAGCCCAGGCCGCAACTGGATTTCTTATTGACCCAGTGAAGAATAAAAAGCTGTCTGTAGAACAAGCAGTGGCTGAAGGACTGGTGGGCACAGAACTGAAAGATAAACTCTTGTCAGCAGAGAGGGCTGTCACTGGGTACACTGATCCTTACACTAAGAAGACAATCTCCTTGTTCCAAGCCTTGAAAAAAGACCTGATAGTAAAGGATCACGGGATACGCCTGCTGGAAGCTCAGATCGCCACTGGGGGCATCATTGACCCGATCAACAGCCACCGTGTGCCTGTGGAGGTGGCCTACAAGCGGGGATACTTTGATGAAGAGATGAGTCTGATTCTCTCTGACCCAAGCGATGACACCAAAGGGTTTTTCGACCCCAACACTCACGAGAATCTCACCTACTTGCAGCTGCTGGAGAGGGGTGTAAAAGATCCACAAACCGGACTCTGCTTACTTAGCCTGGTTAAGGAAGGAGAACGGTATGTTTACAATGATGCACAAATGCAGAGTGCCCTCAAGTCAGCTACAACCAACAGGGTAGCAGGGAAGTTCAAGGGCCAGACAGTTTCCATCTGGGAACTGCTCTATTCTGAATACATCACCGAGGAGAAAAGGAGAGAGCTTCTGCAGCAGTACAAGTCGGGAAGTTTGACAATTCAGCAATTCACAGAGACCATCATTACCATGGTTGAGCAGAGTATTAAAACAACAACCACGACGACAACAACAACAACAACCACAAAAACAGAAACTGACTCAAAATTCCAAGGTCTCAGAAGACAGGTCACAGCCAGACAGCTATTAGAGTCTAAAATCATTCAGAAGGAGCTGTTTGATCAACTGAAACAAGGAATGGTGACTTTTGAAGCAGTCAACAAAATGGAATCAGTGCAGAAGTACCTGCAAGGAACCAACAGCATTGCAGGAGTGCTAGTGCAGTCCTCCACAGAGAAGATGAGTATCTACCAGGCCATGAGGAAAGGAATTCTGAGACCAGGCACTGCACTGATTCTCCTGGAAGCCCAGGCCGCAACTGGATTTCTCATTGACCCAGTGAAGAATAAAAAGCTGTCTGTAGAACAAGCAGTGGCTGAAGGACTGGTGGGCACAGAACTGAAAGATAAACTCTTGTCAGCAGAGAGGGCTGTCACTGGGTACACTGATCCTTACACTAAGAAGACAATCTCCTTGTTCCAAGCCTTGAAAAAAGACCTGATAGTAAAGGATCACGGGATACGCCTGCTGGAAGCTCAGATCGCCACTGGGGGCATCATTGACCCGATCAACAGCCACCGTGTGCCTGTGGAGGTGGCCTACAAGCGGGGATACTTTGATGAAGAGATGAGTCTGATTCTCTCTGACCCAAGCGATGACACCAAAGGGTTTTTCGACCCCAACACTCACGAGAATCTCACCTACTTGCAGCTGCTGGAGAGGGGTGTAAAAGATCCACAAACCGGACTCTGCTTACTTAGCCTGGTTAAGGAAGGAGAACGGTATGTTTACAATGATGCACAAATGCAGAGTGCCCTCAAGTCAGCTACAACCAACAGGGTAGCAGGGAAGTTCAAGGGCCAGACAGTTTCCATCTGGGAACTGCTCTATTCTGAATACATCACCGAGGAGAAAAGGAGAGAGCTTCTGCAGCAGTACAAGTCGGGAAGTTTAACAATTCAGCAATTCACAGAGACCATCATTACCATGGTTGAGCAGAGTATTAAAACAACAACCACGACGACAACAACAACAACAACCACAAAAACAGAAACCGACTCAAAATTCCAAGGTCTCAGAAGACAGGTCACAGCCAGTCAGCTATTAGTGTCTAAAATCATTGAGAAGGAGCTGTTTGATCAACTGAAACAAGGAATGGTGACTTTTGAAGCAGTCAACAAAATGGAATCAGTGCAGAAGTACCTGCAAGGAACCAACAGCATTGCAGGAGTGCTAGTGCAGTCCTCCACAGAGAAGATGAGTATCTACCAGGCCATGAGGAAAGGAATTCTGAGACCAGGCACTGCACTGATTCTCCTGGAAGCCCAGGCCGCAACTGGATTTCTTATTGACCCAGTGAAGAATAAAAAGCTGTCTGTAGAACAAGCAGTGGCTGAAGGACTGGTGGGCACAGAACTGAAGCAGAAACTCTTGTCAGCAGAGAGGGCTGTCACTGGGTACACTGATCCTTACACTAAGAATACAATCTCCTTGTTCCAAGCCTTGAAAAAAGACCTGATAGTAAAGGATCACGGGATACGCCTGCTGGAAGCTCAGATCGCCACTGGGGGCATCATTGACCCGATCAAC
The DNA here is from genome assembly GCF_902713425.1 of Acipenser ruthenus. NCBI lineage: Eukaryota > Metazoa > Chordata > Actinopteri > Acipenseriformes > Acipenseridae > Acipenser > Acipenser ruthenus. The sequence goes on from NC_081191.1 coordinate 410,718, forward strand.
AGCCACCGTGTGCCTGTGGAGGTGGCCTACAAGCGGGGATACTTTGATGAAGAGATGAGTCTGATTCTCTCTGACCCAAGCGATGACACCAAAGGGTTTTTCGACCCCAACACTCACGAGAATCTCACCTACATGCAGCTGCTGGAGAGGGGTGTAAAAGATCCACAAACCGGACTCTGCCTACTTAGCTTGAAGAAATAAAATAATAATAATAATTAATATGGAATAGAAATTACATTTTAAATATTATGTGGACAAGCAGGGCTTGAATTTCAGCGCAGAATCGTGGGAATCGTGCATTTTCCAAGTTGCTACCGCATACCTGTAACTTTCAGTGCAGGAAAATCCTGCAGAGATATTTTAAGACTCCAGTGCATTTTTCACTACAACAATTTCTAAGGAAGTGGGTGTCAGTGACGAAAGCACTATGAGCCACATTCTGAGTAGTTCTGTATAAAATAAATGCATAAATATAAGTAGTGTTCGATATTTTAAATGCCGCAAGACTTTATTCTCTCGTATGTGATTCTCGGTCGCCATCTTTAAGCATTATAGAAACTCAGTAACCCTGCAGTAAGTAAACAGTTTTGAAAAAAAAAACAATATTAAATCTGTCTAGGTGTTGTTTTGAAAGCGGTGACTTTCACTTAAAAAAATAGAAATGGAGCGCTGGTTAAAAAGAAAAGCACCTTTTACTTCTGCTGCAGGCAAAGAAAAAGTTTGCAGGAGCCATTAAATGAAAACAGTGCAGAATGTACAACACAAACAAACGATAGCAGTGAAGGGAAAGGCAAAAAAGGTACATTTCTGCCAAACTGGCATAAGATTTACCCATGGCTGGAGTTTAAAATGAGCTGTTCAGTCTGCAGTCTCTATGCAACTGTAACGTTTGCTAGCCGCTTTTACAAAAAGTCTACATTATTGAGACATTCTAGTGGCAGTACACACAACACAGCTTTAAAAAAGGAAAAGTGAAGTGGAAACTTCACATCAGGCAACGGCAAGAGCAATGGAGAGGGCGCTGTCTCACAGTGATGAACAGCTGTAGGTCTCCTGGAAGCAGCTTATTTTAAAGCAACACCAGTGTTCCCCCCTAAAATTTTAGAATCCCCCCATTGGCTGCAGCATAGGGGGGGAAATCCCCCCAGCACACAAAAATCAAATTCAAGCCCTAACTAGGTTTACTCTGATATTCTGATATCAGTACGTCTTTATAAGATATTAAAACATATCCGCAAAACAATATTTTCTATTTACCATGGTGAAAATAATTGAGTTAACCCACATATTAACCTCAAATGGGTTTAACTTTTTTATATGGCAATAAAGATGTGTTGAATTTGACAGGTGTTTTTCGCTATCTTTCTAAATGCATACAATAAATTGAAAATTGTATTTCTCTGTGGTTTTTCATTTTATCTCCTTATTTAACTTATACTTACCGCTTTTTTCATTGTTCAAACAAAGTTGTAAAACCTTACTGTTTTCCCCAATATCTATACTTTTTTTTACATTAAAACGTGATTTCTTGAGATAAAAAACCTATTGATTAATATAGATATATGTTTACCCACCCTACCACCAAGACATCACTTCAGTTATTCAATGTTCTACTGAATTCATTCAAGTCAAACTTGGTAAACAAATGCATTTTAATTTCCTCTGACAATCTCATTTTACAAATTACAAACTGACTTTGAAATTCAAGTCACAGGTGGCAAGACACCTTGTTAAATAATATTATAATGCAAAATCACAGCTCTTACAAATGCAATGAAATAGTTAGGGTTTACAATTGAAGGAACGTAAATAAATACATTTCTCACACCTTAAATAATAATAAAAAAACAGGCCAATTCTGGCGGCTAAAGGACATGCAGCTTGTTTCTCTGATGCCTACAAACATTTCCTTCTGTGGTATTTTTCAAAACACCTTTTTTTAACACAGTATTAGTCTCCGCGTATATACCTCCTAAACATCTCCTTTGTGGTGAAATTGATTTCTCCCATTGTAAAAGCAGCGATGGCCAAACAAAGTATAAAACCAAACCAAAACAAAACAAAACAAAAAAAACAACCTCAGTCGGATCTAAACTCATAGCTCAATCCTAATGTACTCTGGGAATGTAGTTTATTGGTGTCCACTGCCCACTGTTAATCACACATTACAAACTACAAATCCCATACGCCGCCAATTTCAGTGATTTATCAGTGCGATCGCTACTTATTTTCAGACAGTTTGTCAAACCAAGATAAGGAAAATAACAAATTCATATATGTCGGCGTCTTTACAAGAAATGAGCAATGCAGGTGTGTCAGAAGATGAAAGCGAACAGGGAACTGTTTGGTAGCGGGCTGGGCCGCCTCTCCGCACATTGCGTGCCGTTGTAAAGCACTGTGTTTAATATATTTTCATGTTTGAACTTGGCTCCCTGTTAAATATGCAGTCTTGTCTGCCATCGGTTCCATTACATCCTGATAAAACGTGCAAAACATCGATCTTTTTAACATTGTCAAATTTAAGCCAGGTGAAATCTTTTAGCCACTGTTGGTTGAACTTGTATTTAACGGTGAACACGCTGTAACTAACTCCAAGTTCCCTGTTCGCTTTCATCTTCTGACACACCTGCATTGCTCATTTTTTGTAAAGACGCCGACATATATGAATTTGTTATTTTCCTCATCTTGGTTTGACAAACTGTCTGGAAACGAGTAGCCATCGCACTGAATCATTGAAATTGGCGGCGTATGGGATTTGTAGTTTTTAATGTGTCAGAGGGCAGTGGACACCAATAAACTACATTCCCAGAGTACATTACGATTGAGCTACGAGTTTAGATCCGAATGTGAGGGTTTTTAAAAAAAAACAAATCACGTTTATTGTTTACAGTCAACCTTTAGGAATTTCTAGTCGCATACGTGCGCCTAAATTAAAATTCACACACGCATTTTGTTAGTCTCATATGCAGACACTTGTGATATCTTCATCTGTGCTACAGGACGACACAGAAGGCTCTGCCCATCAAACGAAACAAAAACTGTTGCATGTTTATATATGCTAGTGCTTGTTCTGATTTGTTCCGAAATCCACCGAAAATCTTTTGCGATCCACGTATTGCCCACCGCTGTTTTATCAGGATGCAATGGAACTGATGGCAGGCAAAACTGCATATTTAACAGGGAGCCAGAAGTTCAAACATGAAAGTATAAGAACATAAGAAAGTTTACAAACGAGAGGCCATTCAGCCCATCTTGCTTGTTTGATTGTTAGTAGCTTATTGATCCCAGAATCTCATCAAGCAGCTTCTTGAAGGATCCTCAACTTCAACAACATTACTGGGGAGTTGGTTCCAGACCCTCACAATTCTCTGTGTAAAAAAGTGCCTCCTATTTTCTGTTCTGAATGCCCCTTTATCTAATCTCCATTTGTGACCCCTAGTCCTTGTTTCTTTTTTCAGATCAAAGAAGTCCTCTGGGTCGACACTGTCTATACCTTTTAGGATTTTGAATGTTTGAATCAGATCACCACGTAGTCTTCTTTGATCAAGACTGAATAGATTCAATTCAATGCCTGTCTGCATACAACATGCCTTTTAAACCCAGGATAATTCTGGTCGCTCTTCTTTGCACTCTTTCTAGAGCAGCAATATCCTTTTTGTAACGAGGTGACCAGAACTGAACACAATATTCTAGGTGAGGTCTTACTAATGCATTGTAGAGTTTTAACATTACTTCCCTTTATTTAAATTCAACACTTCTCACAATATATCCGAGCATCTTGTTGGCCTTTTTTATAGCTTCCCTACATTGTCTAGATGAAGACATTTCTGAGTCAACATAAACTCCTAGGTCTTTTTCATAGCTTCCTTCAATTTCAGTATCTCCCATATGATATTTATAATGCACATTTTTATTTCCTGCATGCAATACTTGCCATGCGTCTGCCCAGTTCTGAATGCTGTCTAGATCATTTTGAATAACCTTTGCTGCTGCAACAGTGTTTGCCACTCCTCCTATTTTTGTGTCGTTAAACACAGTGCTTCAAAACGCACGCAATGTGCGGAGAGGCGGCCCAGCCCGCTACCATAAACAGCAAGCAGCACATTCTGAGGAGCATGCGACCACTCCAGGCAGATAAAAGTTGTCCCTTTTAATTTTGTTGATGCAAAAGTACTGAACTGCACAAGTGTTATGTAAGAAAGGAAGGGGAAAAAAGATCTGTAGATATTCAACAATACATTTGAGCAAAGATTGTATTATTATTATTATTATTATTATTATTATTATTATTATTATTATCAGTGCAAGTCTGTTTTTTTTTTTTTTTTTTTTTTTGGTTTTGTTTTTAAACTTAGGCGCACGTGACTAAGTTAGGGTACAGCAACCCTTGGAGCAGCAGTGTGGAGTAGTGGTTAGGGCTCTGGACTCATGAGAACATAAGAAAGTTTACAAACGAGAGGAGGCCATTCAGCCCATCTTGCTCGATTTTGAATGTTTGAATCAGATCGCCACATAGTCTTCTTTGTTCAAGACTGAATAGATTCAATTCTTTTAGCCTGTCTGCATACGACATGCCTTTTAAAACCGGGATAATTCTGGTTGCTCTTAGACATAGGTTACTGGTGGATCGCGGAGCCCGTTGAGATCCATCAAAATGGATCACAGTTTGCTGTATTGGCCACCACTGGCCTAAAGGAACAGGAACTTCGCTTAAAAGAACACCTTTTTGACACCGATGGCGATTCGTTCACAACGGATGCAGTACTGTTTTGTAACCTGATAACTCATCATCTTCACACATAAATTAAAATGATTTATTCTGAATTCCATCTTTTCAAAACGGACTTGTCATTGCGAACACTGATTATATTATTCAGTCTTTCAGTTGATCATTTCGTTCTGTATTGTGATTTCCACGCAGCGCACCACCTCTGACCTCAAATCAGGAAGGAGGGACGCTGTCCTGTTGCACTGGTGAAAGCTGGTTTTGTGTTAGTTTCTTTGTACTGCAGTATTATTTTTATTTATTTTTTTAATGGGAAAGGGGTGAAGTCCACGTGAATTGAGTAACCATTTGCAGTGTTTGCATTTTTGTATCGGGTGTTTCATCGGTTAAAATCGAAAATCAGAAGTCCTAATCTTAAATTTACGTCAGTATTTTTCGTGATCACCAGACCTCCTTTTGGGTCAGGACCCAGTTTGAGAAACGCTGATTTAGTTTATTGACAGTTAGTTTGTCTGTTACTTTATTGTTATAGTTTATCAACATACACTTGCATTTTGCCTTTATTACGTACTCTGTGCGTTTCATATGTTGTGCGTGTGGGTCATGTCACGTCATGCAATACATATTGAACGATTGATATTGTGTCTGTGGACAACACTCGGTTAAGGCTTGCTTCCGGAGGTCTGTTCTCTTACCGGAGACTACTGTAGTACACTGCCACCCTGTGGTAAAAGATAGTACAGAACTAAAACATTATGCTAGAGGCAAGGGAAAAAACACAAACAAACAGTAAAGACCTTGAAAAAATCCTTTAGGTACAACAGCAATTAAAGGATTTTACAAACTCTTTTTTTTTTTTTTTTTTTTTACAGGCACCTTTTCCCCCCTCCTTTCTGTCACGTTCAGATACAACCTTACATAATACACTGTACTAGGGAACACACTACCACCTGTGCGGGAATGTTTCACTGACAATTAGACTCGAGGATAATCCAGTCTTGCATCTAGGGTTATTGATAACAAGTACACAAAATGATCAATACATCAAACATACAGAAATACCCACAGTATGTAGCACATACTTTTAGTCTGATGTTTAAATTACGATGTAATAAGCGATGATTGAATGAGCCAATAAGAAACAGAGCATTTTTTCCAGATTTCTAACACAGACTTCCCTGCATTATCACTGGCAGTGGAAATCATTGGCTACGTTTACAATGACTTTTGCACCCAGAATGAAATTCTTCAGGAATGATAGCACTACTATCGTAGTGTGCGTACCTCGGTTTAAGTGAGGTGCAGTTTACAGAAGCATTTGCTATCTGTTAATGAAGATACAGCTGGGGTCAGGTGTTGCTCGTTTAGATGGGTTTGCGATCTGTTAATGGAGATGCAGCTGGGGTCAGGTGTTGCTCGTTTAGATGGGTTTGCGATCTGTTAATGGAGATACAGCTGGGGTCAGGTGTTGCTCGTTTAGATGGGTTTGCGATCTGTTAATGGAGATACAGCTGGGGTCAGGTGTTGCTCGTTTAGATGGGTTTGCGATGTTAATGGAGATACAGCTGGGGTCAGGTGTTGCTGGTCTAGATGGGTTTGCGATCTGTTAATGGAGATACAGCTGGGGTCAGGTGTTGCTCGTTTAGATGGGTTTGCGATCTGTTAATGGAGATACAGCTGGGGTCAGGTGTTGCTGGTCTAGATGGGTTTGCGATCTGTTAATGGAGATACAGCTGGGGTCAGGTGTTGCTCGTTTAGATGGGTTTGCGATGTTAATGGAGATACAGCTGGGGTCAGGTGTTGCTGGTCTAGATGGGTTTGCGATCTGTTAATGAAGATACAGCTGGGGTCAGGTGTTGCTGGTCTAGATGGGTTTGCGATCTGTTAATGAAGATACAGCTGGGGTCAGGTGTTGCTGGTCTAGATGGGTTTGCGATCTGTTAATGAAGATACAGCTGGGGTCAGGTGTTGCTGGTCTAGATGGGTTTGCGATCTGTTAATGAAGATACAGCTGGGGTCAGGTGTTGCTCGTTTAGATGGGTACAGAGAAGCGTAGTGAGGGTGTGAAGCTATAGGACCATTTCCTCTAAAAAAGGAAGAAGATACGTTTCAATTGTAGCTGAAACATTATTAGAGAAGGGCCTTTTACTTTCATCAAAACAGTATTTTATATAAACAAAAATGTTATTTTTAAGGGTCGATAAAACACAAACTTGACAGCATTTTTTTATTAGCAAAAATGTCACAACAGTAAAAGTTTCTTAACAGTATAGATTTTTTTTTTTAAACCAAAAAACCCCAGGAAATCTTATATAAAATCTTATATATATATATATATATATATATAACACACACACACACACACTCCCAGTCAAAAGTTTTAGAACACCTCCATTTTTCCAGTTTTTATTGAAATTTACGCAGTTTAATGTCTCAATGTACTCTGAAATTAAAGCATAGAACAAATAAACAATTGGAGATAAAAAAAAAATCATGGAATCGTTTTGTTTAACAAAATTTAATCTAAATTTTTCACTCATCAAGTAGCCACCTTTTGCAGATATAACAGCCGAACACACTCGTGGCATTCTTTCTACAATGGAAATCAAATATTGTTCGGAAAGTTCTTCCCAACACTGTTGCAGAAGTTCCCACAAATGTGTTGCACTTGTAGGTTGCTTTGCTTTCACCCTTCTGTCCAGTTCATCCCAACCCAGCTCAATGGGGTTTAAGTCTGGAGACTGTGATGACCATTCCATGATTTGAAGCCTACCGTCTTGTTCTTCTAAGGTAGTTCTGACATAGCCTGGAGGTATGTTTTGGGTCATTATCTTGCTGTAGGATGAACCCCAGACCAACTAGGCGTATACCAGAGGGTACTGCATGGCGCTGCAAAATGCTGTGGTAGCAGTTTTGGTTCAGGGTGCCACTCACTCTGTGCGATCCAGCAGAAGAGCCCCAGACCATCACGCTTCCTCCTCCATGTTTGACAGTTGGTGTCACACACGAGGAACCATCCTTTCGCCTACTCGACGGCGTACAAAAACCCTGCGTGATGAACCGAAGATTTCAAATATTGATTCATCGGTCCATAAGACCTTCTTCCAGTCTTCAGTAGTCCAGGCAAGCCTCTTTTTCTTATTTTGCCATCTTAGCAGTGGCTTTCTTACTGCCACTCGACCTGTCAAACCTGCAGATCGAAGTCTTCTCTTCACAGTTGAAACTGAGACTTGCTTACTTTGACCAGTGTTAAGCTGTGCTTGAAGCTGTTGTCCTGTGAGCCGCCTATCACGCAAGCTGTTGACTCTCAGAAATTTGTCTTCTGATTCTGTTGTGGCTTTGGGTCTGCCAGACCTCTTCCTGTCAGAGTTTCCTCCAGTTTCCAAGTGCCTTTTGATGGTGTAGGAAACTGTACTCACTGACACCTTGGCTTTCTTTGCAATTTCTCTAAAGGAAAGACCTACACTTTTAAGGGTTATAATGGTCTTTCTGTCTTCCTGCAGTACAATACTGTCCAAATAATGCTTAAGAGGGTGTAGTAACACAGTCTGTTCCAACACTGCTTTTAAACAGACAGAGGGTTTGTAAGTAATCAACAAAAGTTGGGACACCTGTAGGAATTGTTAGCATCAACTTTCAAGGCTTAATTTACTTCCATTGCTGCAGAACAGCTGTAAGTTGTTAACCCATTACTTGTTCCCTGAAAAAGGCCTTTTTGTATAACTTTTATTTTTTAAACCTCTGGCAGTTTACCGCTTACCTTTGTACCATTTCAGGTTATTCACTGGACTTGAACTGCTTAAATTTCAATAAAAACTGGAAAAATGGGGGTGTTCTAAAACTTTTGACCGGTAGTGTGTGTGTGTATGTATATATATATATATATATATATATATATATATATATATATATATATATATATATATATACACATACATATACATATACATATACACACACACACACACACACAGTATATATATATATATATATATATATATATATATATATATATATATATAAATATATATATAAATATATATATATGATCAGTTTTCAATTTTTTATTGATTTACTTCTTATTTCCTTTCAAATTATAGTAACACCGAGGGAAACAAAATTCAATAACAAACGTTCTGGCTATACAGTCTCATTGTCCTCAAAGTTCAAACAGATTTTACAATTTTTTTTCTTACTGAATATCCACATAGCTCTTGTTTTCTCAGGACTGATATTTGTAATCTACCAAATGTTGAACTAATCACCTAGTCAACGTCCAATTATTTAATTAAAGCAAAGAATCCAGTAGTTTGATAACAGGAGTCTTGGAAGGAGGGTTCACCCGAGCCTCAAGCCCAGCCAACGTCGTGCTGCATCAGCTGTTACACCTAAATGACCTCCTTCAGTTCTTCATACTTCAGGATGAATGGGTCACTGCCTGCCACTGTCCTCAATGCAGATCACTCAGTCATCCACATCTACCTGTGTGCTTTTCATCAGCCTGTCATAGAGCAGCTGGATGTCTTCCTGTCCTCGATAGACCCTTTTCAGCCCACGGGGAAGATATCGGCAGGATGTTAGGTTGAGGTATGTGAGCTGAGGGCACAGGGTGATAACCAGTCTAAGAGAAGGAGACGAATCAGACGGGTGTGTTTAGTTGTGTGAAAGGCAGTTATCTGAGCAAGCATGCTAGTGGCTCAAGCAGTGCCCTGTGTAGTGCGACGGGACTCATTTCAAGAGACACAGTGTCAGACTGTAAATCAACATAAAGCTAAGAGAGTAAAACAGAGAAGATTATGTGCAGGGGATTTAAAAGACATTCCGGATTGAAACAAAAACATAGACATTAGTTTGCCTGAACAATAAGAGGAGCAGACTATCAGGAGCTCACCTATAACCTGGCATGATTATAGTTATAGGAGGCTGTGTGGTCCAGTGGTTAAAGAAAAGGGCTTGTAACCAGGAGGTCAGCCACTGACTCATTATGTGACCCTGATCAAGTCACTTAACCTCCTGCTCCATCTTTTGGTTGAGACGTAATTTTAAGTGACTCTGCGGTTGATGCATCGTTCACACACCCTAGTCTCTAAGTCGCCTTGGATAAAGGCATCTGCTAAATAAAAAAAAATAAATAAATAAATAAAAAATAAAAAATAATAATAATAATAATAATAATAATATAGTTGTGTGCATTTCAATCAGCAAGAGCAGAAGAAAGCCTTGAAGATGCACATCGCAGTGTTCTGTATGTTATATTGTGCAACCACAGTTTAGAATGGGAACATGTTATTAACATGCAGCAACTTACAACATATACATCTTCTACTGGTAAGCTTTTATTTCCCAAAGTGATATTAAGTGAGGTGGAAACCGGATTAAAGCGTGGTATTTATTTAATCAGACACCAGCAGGACCTTGCCCACACATTGCATTGTACTTTGGTCATGACATTTCAATGTGGTCAGAGTAGGCTGAGAGGGACATTATCAGGAGTAATATTAGTCACTGTATTTTTCAAAACGACAAATAAGATCTTCACTTGAAATAAAGATTTAAAGTATTGAAAGAAAGGTGCATAAACAAGCACAGGTGACCCATAAAACATGTAAATGTTCTCCTACCTGAGTGCACTGAGGGGAACCTTGGTCCCTTCTAGGTTAAGAGAGCGCAGTGGGCTGCTGCCTTCCCCCCCTGTCAGCTTTGCCATGGCAATCTCCAGGTCCTCCTCAGAGAAGGCCTGGCCTCTGAGATCCAGCTCCAGCAGGGTGCAGTTCCACCTCCCTGTCAGCAGGTGGCTCCCTTCCTTAGGCAATGTCAGGTTGTTGCTGCTGCAATAGAGCCCCAAATACAGACATTCCAGCTCTGTAACCAGGGGCGGGTTTTGTTAAGTTTTCAAAGATGCTTTAAATCCTTCCTTATATTTGCGTTATCCACATTGTTAATGGGCTCCTTTATGGTTTACTTCTTGTTCTTTGCTTTTTTTAATGTTTATTCAGGATACATACAAGTTTCATATAAACTGCTGCATCCTGGTCACATAGTCTAGATTAAGTTTCAATTAGAACACATGGGTAATCGGGGTATGCAAATTTCAGCATTACATGAGCCAATCAAATCATGTGAAAGTCGCCAAAAGGCTTCTACATTCACAGTGTTTAAAAGACTACAGCAGCTATTTGGGGCTCATTGGTGCAGTGTAACTGTACTAGGACTAGTGAAAAGCTCAAGAAAGTAAATACAGATTTAATTACAACACGTGAAACGCCTGGAAACGGCACCAGTTTAACTGCTAGCATTGTCATTGAAATATCTGAAATTGCAGTGGACAAAATAATTCCTTTTGTGCACTTCCGTTTATTACACGTCTGAAACGTGCTGTTTTTAAAGTTATTTTAAAATAGGATTCTGGGTTGAAGAAATCTTCCTGCAAGCCTTGCTTTATGCTGACCACGTGTCTGAGGAAGTGCAAGTGTAACAGAATGGAAACTTTCTAAACAGCGTTTATAATGCAGCATGTGTTCCTTTCAAAACTCCACAATGCTAAAGCAAAACAGGGCAGATTTGTTGAATTATTTTGTTAGCTACTGTCACTCATCATCCAAAGAGGTACAACTTCCACATGCTGGGATCGGATATGGGTCATATTAATGTACATTTATATGCAAATGAAACTATTCTGGGTACAGCAAGACATTCCATACAGAGAGATTTGCAGGCTGTATTTAATCATAAGAAAGTTTACAAACGAGAGGAGGCCATTCAGCCCATCTTGCTCGTTTGGTTGTTAGTAGCTTATTGATCCCAGAATCTCATCAAGCAGCTTCTTGAAGGATCCCAGGGTGTCAGCTTCAACAACATTACTGGGGAGTTGAATCTTGTACAGCACAGGTGATTTCAGGACAGATTATTACTCCAAGACAAAAACAATGCTGTTCTGTTCCAATAGGAGGAAGATTAGAAATCTGTCCTGGGTTATTGTTGTATTGCATGGAGAGTTACCAGAGAAACTTTCCTTTTACAAATATCCAGGTATATGGAGGAGCATTTTACTTTTAATTATCATATTGATAAAATGGTTTTAAAATTGGGTCCTAAATTAGGTTTTCTTTTTAGGAAGAAGAAGACTTTCCCCCGTCTGACATGCTAACGTTAGTGACTGTTTCAGATTATGGGGATTTATATGTATCAGTTTGCTTGTAAGCAGTCCCCTTTGCTCCCCTTTGACACATCACTGTCACGTGTACATACTACCAGGCTGGCTCTCACCTGTGAACCAGGCTTTTTCATTGCTACTGTTTTGTGTAAGGTTTCTAAAGGCTTGCTCTGGTAGAGAGCACTCGCACTGGCTCACGATTCTGTTCAAGGGTTCAAATGCATACAGAGGAATTCTCTTTTGCATATCAGTGTATCATCATCTTTCCTTCTCTGGTTTTAAAGACTGTACTGAGGAATGACTCACTACCTGCTGCCAATGCTACTCCTTCAGTCCACATTAATATATAGATATGTCTTATTTATTCTGTTTGTATATCTCTGTATGCTGCTGATTAAGTCTGAGCCACACATTAATAATAATAATAATAATAATGTCATTTAGCAGACTCTTTTGCAGAGTCATTTCCAATAGGACCTTGTTTGTTTTACATCTCATCTGGAGGATGGAGCAGAAGGAGGTTAAGTGACTTGCTCAGGGTCACACACACACACACACACTGGGTCAGTGGCTAAGCCAGGAACCTCCTGATCAAGTCCCTTTCTTTAACCACTGGACCACATGAACACATGTTTTATTGTGTTATTTGTACATCGTAATGGCCTCGTTATACATTGCAAACTGGGAACTTGGTCTATCATCAGATGTCTGTTTTAAAATGAAAATACATGATTTGCTATTCAATTTGCTTCTTTAAAAACTGCATGCGAGACCTATACAGCTAAACAGGAGGTTCAAAATGGGGAAGATTTATTGAATTCTTTTGTTTGCTACAATTACTTTAAAATAACCCCTAGGGTGGCCCCGGGGGTCCTTTGTAACTCTGATGCCACACCGCACCCACCTTTGCAGGGCAGCGTGGCGAGGCCCGCAGGGGTGACCCGGTAACAGCCTCGCAGGTCCAGGACTCGCAGGCGGGGAGAGCCATGGAGCAGCCTGTGCAGAACCTGCTCTTCCACAGACGAGGAGGAGGAAGTGGCCAGGCACAGCTCTTCAAGCTGGGGAAACCCTGACTGGAAGACAGTAGCCCCGCGGACCACCTTGGGCAACCAGGTCTGATTCAAGAGACGGAGGACCTGCAGGTGGAGGGACAGCACACAGGGCTTTAGAGTGGAGGTCTCCGATCTATGAAGAAATGCTTTACTTGGAGAGCTCAGTTTAGATAAAGCACAGAAGTGAATATGAATTAAACGTGTACATAGAATATAAAAGGTAGTACCTGGGATACAAAACATTACAATGTCATTTTATTCTTTTCATGCCACTTTTCTTTTTTGCTCATCTATAGCTTTTATGTTACTCCTACCTGCAGTTTTGGACAGCCAGTTTGTAGTGTTTCTATGCAGAGTGTAAGCTGATGAGAGTCTCTTACAAATTTATTGTCTATCTCCAGCAGCTGTAGTTCAGGACAGCATCCTTTCTAAAAAAAAGAATATATATATATGTTACTGTGGCAAAGTGGTTGATAGTGATCAGTGAACAGACAGACAATTATAATCCAGGTGCTGACAGTTTGCTTAATGATATTTTTGTGTCCCGTGCCTGACGGCAAAACAAACAGTAAACAATAAATATTGTGCTTTTTTTTTCTATTCCTTTCGATTATGATGTCATCTCCAGCGCAGCACTTCAATCACAGTGATGCCCTGTATAGTATATCACATGCTCCCTGTCTTCAATCACAGTGATGCCCTGTATAGTATATCACATGCTCCCTGTCTTCAATCACAGTGATGCCCTGTATAGTATATCACATGCTCCCTGTCTTCAATCACAGTGATGCCCTGTATAGTATATCACATGCTCCCTGTCTTCAATCACAGTGATGCCCTGTATAGTAGATCACATGCTCCCTGTCTTCAATCACAGTGATACCCTGTATAGTATATCACATGCTCCCTGTCTTCAATCACAGTGATGCCCTGTATAGTATATCACATGCTCCCTGTCTTCAATCATCATGATTCCCTGTATAGTATATCACATGCTCCCTGTCTTCAATCATCATGATTCCCTGTATAGTATATCACATGCTCCCTGTCTTCAATCACAGTGATGCCCTGTATAGTATATCACATCCTCCCTGTCTTCAATCACAGTGATGCCCTGTATAGTATATCACATCCTCCCTGTCTTCAATCACAGTGATGCCCTGTATAGTATATCACATCCTCCCTGTCTTCAATCATCATGATGCCCTGTATAGTATATCACATGCTCCCTGTCTTCAATCACAGTGATGCCCTGTATAGTAGATCACATGCTCCCTGTCTTCAATCACAGTGATGCCCTGTATAGTAGATCACATGCTCCCTGTCTTCAATCACAGTGATGCCCTGTATAGTATATCACATGCTCCCTGTCTTCAATCACAGTGATGCCCTGTATAGTATATCACATCCTCCCTGTCTTCAATCACAGTGATGCCCTGTATAGTATATCACATCCTCCCTGTCTTCAATCACAGTGATGCCCTGTATAGTATATCACATCCTCCCAGTCTTCAATCACAGTGATGCCCTGTATAGTATATCACATCCTCCCTGTCTTCAATCACAGTGATGCCCTGTATAGTATATCACATCCTCCCTGTCTTCAATCACAGTGATGCCCTGTATAGTATATCACATCCTCCCTGTCTTCAATCACAGTGATGCCCTGTATAGTATATCACATCCTCCCTGTCTTCAATCACAGTGATGCCCTGTATAGTATATCACATCCTCCCTGTCTTCAATCACAGTGATGCCCTGTACAGTATATCACATGCTCCCTGTCTTCAATCACAGTGATGCCCTGTATAGTATATCACATCCTCCCTGTCTTCAATCACAGTGATGCCCTGTATAGTATATCACATGCTTCCTGTCTTCAATCACAGTGATGCCCTGTATAGTATATCACATCCTCCCTGTCTTCAATCACAGTGATGCCCTGTATAGTATATCACATCCTCCCTGTCTTCAATCACAGTGATGCCCTGTATAGTATATCACATCCTCCCTGTCTTCAATCATCATGATTCCCTGTATAGTATATCACATGCTCCCTGTCTTCAATCATCATGATTCCCTGTATAGTATATCACATGCTCCCTGTCTTCAATCACAGTGATGCCCTGTATAGTATATCACATCCTCCCTGTCTTCAATCACAGTGATGCCCTGTACAGTATATCACATGCTCCCTGTCTTCAATCACAGTGATGCCCTGTATAGTATATCACATGCTTCCTGTCTTCAATCACAGTGATGCCCTGTATAGTACATCACATCCTCCCTGTCTTCAATCACAGTGATGCCCTGTATAGTATATCACATCCTCCCTGTCTTCAATCACAGTGATGCCCTGTATAGTATATCACATCCTCCCTGTCTTCAATCATCATGATTCCCTGTATAGTATATCACATGCTCCCTGTCTTCAATCATCATGATTCCCTGTATAGTATATCACATGCTCCCTGTCTTCAATCACAGTGATGCCCTGTATAGTATATCACATCCTCCCTGTCTTCAATCACAGTGATGCCCTGTATAGTATATCACATCCTCCCTGTCTTCAATCACAGTGATGCCCTGTATAGTATATCACATCCTCCCTGTCTTCAATCATCATGATTCCCTGTATAGTATATCACATGCTCCCTGTCTTCAATCACAGTGATGCCCTGTATAGTATATCACATCCTCCCTGTCTTCAATCACAGTGATGCCCTGTATAGTATATCACATGCTCCCTGTCTTCAATCACAGTGATGCCCTGTATAGTATATCACATCCTCCCTGTCTTCAATCACAGTGATGCCCTGTATAGTATATCACATGCTCCCTGTCTTCAATCACAGTGATGCCCTGTATAGTATATCACATCCTCCCTGTCTTCAATCACAGTGATGCCCTGTATAGTATATCACATCCTCCCTGTCTTCAATCATCATGATTCCCTGTATAGTTTATCACATGCTCCCTGTCTTCAATCACAGTGATGCCCTGTATAGTATATCACATCCTCCCTGTCTTCAATCACAGTGATGCCCTGTATAGTATATCACATGCTCCCTGTCTTCAATCACAGTGATGCCCTGTATAGTATATCACATCCTCCCTGTCTTCAATCACAGTGATGCCCTGTATAGTATATCACATGCTCCCTGTCTTCAATCATAGTGATGCCCTGTATAGTATATCACGTGTCTTCTCCCCACGCCCCTTTATTCTAGAGCTCTGCATCCAATACAATTACGAATCACACAAATGCTCACTTATTTTTTATTTGTCACCAATTTAAGAACTGTATCGGTGAAATTAATTGTTTTTACATTTATTTTAAAGACTATCTGCCAACAGTTAGACAATGTCATTTTACATTAGATTGTGAGTATCTCGACCCCCCCCCCCCCCCCCCCACCGCAGTTGATCTCATCCGAGAGAAAAAACAAAAAAACAAACAAAAAAAAAACTGTTCTGGTACTGTAAGTTGTGAGAAAAAAAACCGAGCAAAGCAGATACATAAATACATAGTTTATAACATACTTACCATGCACATACTTCAGAGGATCCAACAAAAACAAGTTACTGGGCATTTCATATGAGAGTTTAATTTGTCTTATTATATTCTAATACTTTAAATTCCATACACATGACAACAAGCACACTTTATATCTAGATTGATTTTGGTAGCAAAAATTCAACATCAGCATCATTCAGCATTGACTTCCAATATGTATTGAATACATATCACAATATTGTCTTCATTACTGCAATATATTGCAATACAGATCCTCAGTCCCAATACCCACCCCTATACAATAACTATCCCCTCACCCTTTTGGTAACTCCAGAAAAGTCTTGTTTAGAGTGCTTAAACTTTTAATGCAGTTCATTTGGTACCAACTCTAAACTGCCTGTCGTGTATAAAACTGGAATAACTGGATTAATACAACGTACTGAAATTGCATTAATCAATGCCATTACTCTGCTGTTAAAGGTGATGAGAAGCTGCTTGATGCGACTGCCGTACGTTTCCAAAAAAGATATCAGGTCTGGAACATGCACCTATGAAGAGAGAGAGTACAAACAGAACTGAAAACAGGTAGCAACGTGGCCAGGTTTCATTCTTACTCTACAGAAAGCACCTCTTTCACTTGCTCTTTCTTAACTAAATGCCTGAGCAGACAGTTTGATTTTGTACAAGATTTGCATGAATATCAAATATTGGAAGTATCCAGCACGAACAGACTCGTATAATAACACACACTTGCTGGTTGAAAGGTATGCATCTGTGCCACACACTTACTGTGTTAAAAGCTGAACATGTGACTGGTTAAAATGTTGAAATGAATTGGTCACAATAGGAGAATAATAACTAACACTCAAAGAGGTATCACTATATGTGAAACACTGTCTGGGTATGAGGAGAAACTTTGTGATCTGTAGGAGTACAATGTGAAACTGTGATCTGTATGGAGTACAATGTGAAACTGATCTGTAGAGCACAATGTGAAACGGATCTGTAGAGCACAATGTGAAACGGATCTGTATGGAGCACAATGTGAAACAGATCTGTATGGAGTACAATGTGAAACTGATCTGTATGGAGTACAATGTGAAACTGATCTGTATGGAGTACAATGTGAAACTGATCTGTATGGAGTACAATGTGAAACTGATCTGTATGGAGTACAATGTGAAACTGATCTGTATGGAGTACAATGTGAAACTGATCTGTATGGAGTACAATGTGAAACTGATCTGTATGGAGTACAATGTGAAACTGATCTGTATGGAGTAGAATGTGAAACTGATCTGTATGGAGTACAATGTGAAACTGATCTGTAGAGTACAATGTGAAACTGATCTGTATGGAGTACAATGTGAAACTGATCTGTAGAGTACAATGTGAAACTGATCTGTATGGAGTAGAACGTTCCTTTTTTTTTGGAACACCTAATTTAATTTGATGAAAAAATATGCAACATGATCTAACTTCTATCCCCATTCATCTATATTAATCGTGCTTATTGTCCCCTAATTAATCACTAAATTCAATAAAATACTGTCTGCTGTATTTAAATAACTGTTTAGATCACTGCAAGGTTTTGCAACCAAAGCAGTTTGACAACTTTTTTGAAAATGATGTAACATAAACCACACCCTAAAAGCACACACAGCTGTAAAGGCTCTATCCATGGCTTGATTTTAACTGTTTTTTTAATTCTTGTGTTTCGTATTGTGTAATGCATTTGGCTTAAACTTGCTGCCTCTTGCCCTGGGACCCCCTTAGGAATGAGTAATATCCCAGGTCACTTTGAAAATAAATACAATATGGAATACTACAAGTTGAATGTAGACTGAATTCAGGAATATTCTACAAATGCATGGTAATATACAGTAGAAATCAGCATCAACGCCTAGGTCCCCAGGAAAAAGATCTGCACCTTATGAGGTACATACCTGTGAATGCTGCAGATTCAGGCTTGCCAGCTGGGTGCAGCCACTGGCAAGGCTCAGAAAAGCCTCTGATGTCACACCTGCACAGTCCTGCAGTTTGAGCGAAGTGAGATGCGGGCAGAACTGAGAAATTGTCTAAAATGAAAAATGTTAGCAGCATGTATACTTTGATAACAGTGTCAGTGTATTCATATCACAAAACAACAATCCAGTTAGTAACATGAAATCATTACTGAAGGTCTCCATCAAGACCAGAGAAACAGCAGGGCAAGCATTGCACTAACTTCCATCATTTAGATGCTATCTGCTCGATGGTGAAAGACCAGCTCAGAATTTCATCCAGCCTTGCATGGGTTAGAATGAGCGTGCTTTACATGAGAATGCTGCAAAGTGCTAACCCACTTTAGTCCCACCCTGCTGTAGAAGAGAAGGGTGCTGCCCCTGAAAAAGTAGCATTATCACAATGTCAACCCTCGAGTTTCACAGGGACTGAGAGGATGGGTTAGATGCAACAGAAAGGATCTGTTCCAACCTACCTGTACAGTATAGTTCACAAGATGCTTCCAGTGGCATAGGGCAAACTCTCTGAGTTGAGAAAACCTTAAAATACAAGTGAATGTCAGAACTTCTGCTCTAACTTGGGTTGGACAACAAGTTATTTTTTATATATTTGTTTACAGCAATAACTTATTTATCAAGCCATATAAAACGTTCACCATTTAAAATGTACCACAAAGAGATATCACAAGTTGTACGACCCTGCACTAAAGAAATGTGTTCTGTGAAATGAATGATCGATTAATCAATCAATCTATTTTATATAGCGCCTTTCATAGTGGACCACCATCACAAAGCGCTTTACAAGATGAAGAAATGAATGATACACATGATACACCATGTCTGTGCTCAACAACCACCTGTTCTGTGAAATGAATGATACACATGCTACACCATGTCTCTGCTCAACAACCACCTGTTCTGTGAAATGAATGATACACATGATACACCATGTCTGTGCTCAACAACCACCTGTTCTGTGAAATGAATGACAACACATGATACACCGTGTCTCTGCTCAACACCAGCCTGTTCTGTGAAATGAATGACCTCACATGATACACTGTGTCTCTGCTCAACACCAACCTGTTCTGGGCCAGCCAGCTCACAGTGTTCTGGATCTTCACTTGTGTTTTTAGCAACTGCTGCTTGCCTGGTTCAGTCCAGCAGAAACCAAGTGTTGTGCTGCGCCACAGAACGGGGCTGGAGGCAGCACCGTGCCACAGCCGGCACACCCGAGAGACCCTGCAGGGGGCGATACAAACGAGGGGGAAAGGCAGCTGGTTGCTATGCTTCTGAAGTTTACAAAAGTTTCAAAGACGGACGATTAGGAATGAACAGGGGCAGTTGGACCAAACTATCAAGGTGCGTTTGGTCTTGGACTGGCTAAGCAAACAAACACGTTGTCAAAATCCATGCTGGTGACGATCAGATCAAGATGTCTTCTTCAAGTTTCATCATAACCGCATCATCATAATCACATTTCACTCTTACCTTGCACTTGTTATGGGATTTTGAGAACACCCTGTATGTGCCTGCAGTGGTTCAACTATATACTATTACGCAATGAGATCATCACTATCAAAAGCTTCAGTTATAGGAATTTCAATGACAACAAAACATGTCTAGTAAAAGATCTAATTCTTAACTCCAAATCAATTCAAGTTTCTAAGAGAGGTTATAACTACTAATAGCTAAGAGAAGTAGTGTACCTTTGAATTAAAATACTGTGCGATAAGCATTTACTAACATGAGACTTTCAACAGCATTACACAACACAAGATGCTAAGTGTATTTCTGTCTCAGTAAGAGGAGGACTTCCATTTAACCCTGAAATGTGATGCATTTTGACCCATGGAACAATGTCAAATCAAACTGGCACTGGCCTACCCCATTTCCAAAACCTACAAAGGCATAGTAAGATGGTGTTACAGTGATTTAAAAAATCTAGAAAAACAACACTCCACTCTCACTGTGAACGCTGCCACAAAAGAACATTGCCAAAAACCGACAGCTAGTGTACATATTCAGCACAGAAGACATCAGAACTTGTTACCGTTTATTGGCTCATCCATGACTTTAAACCCTCAATTATAATAAAACAGGAGTACTAAATACAAATTTGCAATAGTTCAAAGTTTTTCAGAAAGAAATCAATGTCTTTGAAAGACATGACAAAAGACTTCTGGTTGAAATGACTGTCTAGAGCGAGTGGATGTGCAGTGAAAGAAATGCAGAGTAGACTCCCTCTTAGACCTACACCTTTCTGAATGTGAGCCAATGACTCTCACCTGCACAAAAAGGGTACAGCCCCATCTCGACTGATCACCACCTGGAAAATCCTCACCAGGATCTCAGCTGGAAGTCTTAATCCCCAGCTTCCATATGCCTGTTCCTCCAGTTTCACTCCCACCAAGCCTGCAGAGGGCGGACTGTCCCGCTTCCTTTCTGCCTTCACAGTTGTTTTTGGAGCTGTGGCACGCTTGGTACTGCTCCTGGGGGCTGTTTTTGTCACTTTCCTGGCTCTCCTCTTAGTCCTCCTCTGCACTTCATACTGGTCCACGTCAGAGATGAGCAGCAGCATGTCATTGTCGGTTTCTTGGATAGTGTATCTCGGAGCGTTCCACTTGGCGGTCTTGCGCGCTTTCTTCTTCTTCCCTTTGGGTGCTGGCTCAGACTTTCCTTTCACCTTTGCCCTCTTACCAGTCTCTTTGGATGTTGAGTTCCTTTTCCTTTTTTGAGTGGCTCCTGGTCTGGCAGAACCACTAGAGGGAGCCTCTTCTACACATTCTGCAGGTCCTGTCTGGCTGGTGCCAGCAACACGCTGGGATTCACATGGGTTTTCCATCAAGTCTTTCCTAATTCAGTCTTCAGCTTCAACTGCTGTAAAGAATAACAGGATATTTCAAGTTAAAATGAAATTCTCCTTAACGTTGTAGCAACCAAAGCTTTTAAACACACGGATCTGTTACAAACCTTTTTTTACTGCATTTGTATACTATTTCAATTAAAACACCTTGACAAAAATAAGAGCAGGATAAATGCTATAAAGGCTGGCAGTTTTCAGATCCACCAACTGCTTAGACCATTGAAATGGATTATTGTTAATTGTGCCGACATGAGGTGGCACCAGATGTTAATTTAATATAATACACAAGCATGTGGGTAACACTCCTCCACCTCCACGGCTGTAAAGAGAAAATGAGCGCTACAGTATCGCTAGTACAAGAAGGAGCTGACCATGACTACACAGGACTGTATGCAAAAAAATGTAAGTTTGACATGCAGATAGACAGATGCCTCCATACCCCACATTCTGATTCGCAACAAACACATTTCTTCAAAGCTGAATAAGCACTTCTCTATTTGCAGGGAGGTCAGACAGGGCATAATCACAGTGGGTGGATCATAAAACTCCACAGTTTAGTCTCGGTCTTAACCAGGATTGAGTGAGGGGAGAAAGAAAACACAACAAGTAGAGTTGGCTACTGATTCCCGAGACTAGGAGTGCTGGTCTGCGAATGGACATGGTTCAATCTGGGGCCAGTGTCGAGACTAGGAGTGCTGGTCTGCGAATGGACATGGTTCAATCTGGGGCCAGTGTCGAGACTAGGAGTGCTGGTCTGCGAATGGACATGGTTCAATCTGGGGCCAGTGTCGAGACTAGGAGTGCTGGTCTGCGAATGGTTCAATCTGGGGCTAGTGTTTATCCAACACCACGATTCGGGAGGCTCAAATATTACCCAGTTGTATCACAATGCAATAAATGCTTGCTCCTGTGTTACGTTCTCAAAAGGCAAAGATTCATTTTGTAACATTTGGGTTTGAATTTTATGGCAACTAAATGCGTTCCAAATTCCACATTGGAGTTGGTGTTAAATTGTTTAAGTGCGTGGAGATTCTATAAGGAGAGCATCACACCAACATGTATTCAAATCATATTAAATGTGTTTAATTGTTTAATTGCGTGGAGATTACATTTTAATCCTGATGTATTATCAAACTATCACAATAAACTTGTTCCATTCATTTTGTATATTGTAACATTTTCATGTTTAGGGCAGCGGTGTGGAGTAGTGGTTAGGGCTCTGGACTCTTGACTGGAGCGTCGTGGGTTCAATTATTCAATAATAATAATAATAATAATAATAATAATAGGAAGTATTACTCAGGGAGACTGTGTTGAATTCTCATGCACCCCCTTATTATTATTATATAACCTCCCGTTAGAGTATAACACAGCACGCCTTCAAACTGAGGGTTATAGTTTCAAATCCCACGCATACTAGACCTTTTTAATATATTTATTATTACATAAAAAAGATATTTTTAGCATGCAAATGTTCAATTTTAAAACAGAAATAAATCGTTTAAATATAAACGATATAGACGTCACATTAAATGCGTATATTTCCATGTTGACAAAACAAGTTAATAGTCATTAAACTGGGATGTCCTGTAAATATATAGTGCCTACAGAAAGTCTACACCCCCTTTCAAAATGTTCACCTTTTGTTGCCTTACAGCCTAACTCGGGGGGGGGGGGGGGGGGGGGGGGGGGGGGGGACTTAACCAATTATGATCTTTCAGTTTTGTATTTATAATATATAACTTTTTTCCCCCTTAAGTGTGGAATATGGTGTGTAGATAAGTGGAAAAAAATCCTCATTTAAATGCATGAAACTCTGAGGCACTGACACAACCAAATATGAAAAAAGTTAAAGAGGGTGTAGACTTTCTATAGTCGATGCGTGCGACTAGTCTATTTTAAAAGATCAATAAATCGCTTAATATAAATAATACAAACATCAAAATAAAAGCGTTCCCTAGAATATTTCCATGTTGACAAAACAAGTTAATTGTCATCAATAAACTCAGAAGTCCTGTAATATACATATCCGTGGATAAAAGTCACTAGGGTCTGCAAAAGTCTGCAAAAAAACGTCAAGAAGAATACTTTTACCATAACCTTCAAGGAAATGTCACTCCTGGATTATAAATAATGACGATTACAAAATGCAGTACTAAAAGAGATCTCGATCACAAAATATCAGATTACAAAATCCGGATCACTGTTATCCAGATTAAAAGTTTTGAAAAAACGGTCACAGATGCTTATATATATATATATATATATATATACACACACACACATATACACATATACAGACGTGTGTGTTTGTGTGCGTGTGTCCCTGAAGGAAATGGGCTGCACTAACATGGCGTTCCCTACCCTGACCCTATTGTTCTTCAGCGGTCTTATTTTTTCTTTTTTTTGGTTGGGTGGGGGGCGCGCTTGTGAAGCCATTCGGCGTGAGCGCGATGAAACAGCTCGCTGCTCATTTCCATTGCATTATATTCTACTACCGGTCTTGTAAATACGTTTATAATGTTATTAAAATCGTCACTTTTCATTCCATGTACAATGTCAACCTCATTAATAAAGCGTAAACATGACAAACCTGGCAGAATTGTGTTTGTTTCAACATCAGATTTAAGACGTTAAGTGTAATGTAACCTACGACTATACAATCCGCAGCAAGAAAACAAACCCGGTTAAAAACAGTAAATAGCACTAACCTCAACACAGTGCTTTCGATATTTGCTTTTTCCGCGTAGACGTCTCGTAACACTCATGAACCTGATTGGCTATACTGTTTATTTGGTCACGTGAAGAACTTCTTTCAGGTGATTGGCTTATTTTATTATCAATCATCCAGTCGTTTACGATCAGTGCACAGGACAGATACTCGTGAGCTACTGCGCATGTGCTTGCGGCTTTGGCTGGGGCTGTGGCGCTACTGCGCATGTGCATGGTGTGACGATATAAAGAAGGATAGGACAGTCAATCCCGTGATGCATTTCGGTACTCCATTACAGGCGCCATTTGTGGAGCCCACTCAGTACTGAATACATTGCGGCGATGCTGCGTTGCAGCGCCAGGGTATGCCGGTATTGTTTTAATAACAATACAAAAGATTGTTAATATAAAGTGAGTGACTGTTATTTATGCGAATTAATGCTTGATTATATATATATATATATATATATATATATATATATATATATATATATATATATATATATATATATATATATATATATATATATATATTTGATTATTATATATATATATATATATATATATATATATATATATATATATATATATATATATATCAAAGTGCCAGCTGCTACGATACATATATTATAAAACCTAATTGTAACCCCCACACACCATCATAATCCCCTCCACAACTACCGAAAATATCAGGCAATTGTGTTGTTTAAAATAAAACATGTTCCTTTTAAAAATGGAGATATTTTCTTTCTTTCTGAGTTTTTTCTGGTTTGCTGGGTATATGCAAAGAGAGTTTGAGTTAAAGGTATCATTATACATTTATATTATTGAGCATTATCATATAACATGATTAAAAAATGCAACTACTGCCAGTCCATCATATCAAACTTTTGAGAGGGAAACTGTAAAAGCGGCAACAATCAGTGGTACTGTGCATCTGACAACACAATACCTGGAACAATGAACATGAAACCAAAAAAGATCATTGCGATCGCCCTGCTCTACCGGAGAAAGAAAAAAAATGTAAGATCGCTGTGGGTCCATGACATCCTGAAGAAAAGAAAAAGGTACGGCGAATATCATCGGCTGACACAGGAGCTCCGGCTTGGTGAAGGCAGATTTCAAACTGCTTAATGTTCAGATTGATGTTCAGATTTCAAGTTAGCTATAACATCTGATAAGTAACTTGAACTGCAACTGTTTAAGAGCTGAAAACAAGTAAAAAGGTCTAATTAAGCAAATTATTGGTTTGATTAAGGGTCTAGTTCAGTAACTGAGAGTTTGGTTGGAATGAAAACCAGCAGACACAGGGGGTCCCCAGGACAGAGTTTGAGAAACCCTGCGTATCGCTTACGTTTGAGGATAGTTAAAGGGAGAGGGAGGGGTATTTAATTTATCCGACCGTTTCATTTGTTGTAATGGGTGGGTTAAGGCGGTAATCGTGATCTTTCAGATAATCGTGATCTTTCAGATAATCGTGATCTTTCCTTCTTACAACCACGAAGTTTCAGTTTGCTATTATTTTTGACTAGCTAACAAGATTGTGTCAGAAGTAATGTTTTTGGAATATGGAGTGTTTTTATACAGTGCTGTATTAACGATTGTTTTATGGGATAGATTTTAATAAATAAATATATACATACATACATTCTAGCACTAGCCCCTTTAATAGTAGGGACGTGCCAATTGGCTGAAACTTTACCCAGTCGGTGTTGGCGATACTGAAGAGTGGCGTTGTTGTGGATGTCTCGGGTTGCCCATGAGTGAGTGAGTGGAAGCGAGCTGACCGTGCAAACCGTGCAGAGATACAAACACGCTTGAAGGAGAGAACGCCATTAGCACGGTAAGTTAAACAAGGGCAAGGGACTGGAAGCAAACCGTCAGCGGTTACAAAAAAAAAGGTTGTATCGAATTCCGATTCTCAACAAAAAAGATTGCTGCACCAGTAAATTCGTATTAACTTAGTCTGACACGGTAACAGTACAGCTAGGTAAAAGTAAGGCGACATAACCCAAGTGTAAACTAAAAACAAGTCTACACGGAAATGTGTAAATAATGAGCGGTTGTCTTTTTCAGGTTGAACAAAGTTTGATCAAACCCACCTATCGAGTGCTTATTCATATGTATTCCGAGGCTAGTTTTGTAACGTACTTATCCAGCACTGGAAGATGTCTCGTGTTAGCCAATTAGAATACATTTATATCCTTGCAGTAACACGTTATAATACTTGTCTGTTTAACATACGTTTGACTATTTTAACTGTGTAAAGTGAATTGTAGGTTTTCTGATGATACGTATTTAATCAGAGTTTTTGCTGAAATGTTCTGTGAATGACTTCTGTGACATATAATGATAGTTTACAGGTACCTGTTTATGTGTGGCTATATGGCCATGTGAAATGTGTGTGTGTGTGTGTGTGTTTATATATATATATATATATATATATATATATATATATATATATATATATATATATAAAATATCTGTGTGTGTATTCACATAACTCCAAAATTGTCTGTTGCTGATTTCATTTGCTTTTGTTATTCTTATCAATGTTCCTCTGCATGAAATTCATTCTGGATAGCATGGGACATGTGTTGTAAGATGCAGCATTCTGGAGTCCCTGAATCCACAGAACAAGACTTATTCTTGATCAATACTAAATCAGAGTTAAATTCAGTTTATACATTAGCTGTCCAGTTATTAAAGGTATCGCAATAAAAATGGAACTTATTGAATAAAAACAATCATGTGACCTTTGTTTGGAAGCTGGAGTTCATCTGCACAGGTTATCGGTACCTCTGAGGCCTTGGAAGATTGCACTATGGGGGATTGTGAGCGAGATTGCACTTTCCTGGGAGGCAGACCCCAATGTGTTTCTGATATTGCTGCTGAGTTACGTGAGTATGAAGTGTTTCATTATTTCTGTTTTTTAAAAAAAAAAATATATATATATATATATATATATATATATATATATATATATATATATATATATATATACAGTACTGTGCAAAAGTTTTAGGCAGGTGTGAAAAAATGCTGTAAAGTAAGAATGCTTTCAAAAATAGACATGTTAATAGTTTATATTTATCAATTAACTACATGCAAAGTGAGTGAACAGAAGAGAAATCTACATCAAATCCATATTTGGTGTGACCACCCTTTGCCTTCAAAACAGCATCAATTCTTCTAGGTACACTTGCACAAAGTCAGGGATTTTGTAGGCATATAGTCAGGTGTATGATTAAACAATTATACCAAACAGGTGGTAATGATCATCAATTCAATATGTAGGTTGAAACATAATCATTAACTGAAACAGAAACCGCTGTGTAGAAGGAATAAAACTGGGTGAGGAACAGCCAAACTCAGCTAACAAGGTGAGGTTGCTGAAGACAGTTTACTGTCAAAAGTCATACACCATGGCAAGACTGAGCACAGCAACAAGACACAAGGTAGTTATACTGCATCAGCAAGGTCTCTCCCAGGCAGAAATTTCAAGGCAGATAGGGGTTTCCAGGTGTGCTGTCCAAGCTCTTTTGAAGAAGCACAAAGAAACGGGCAATGTTGAGGACCGTAGACGCAGTGGTCGACCAAGGAAACTTACTGCAGCAGATGAAAGACACATCATGCTTACTTCCCTTCGCAATCGGAAGATGTCCAGCAGTGCCATCAGCTCAGAATTGGCAGAAAACAGTGGGACCCTGGTACACCCATCTACTGTCCGGAGAAGTCTGGTCAGAAGTGGCCTTCATGGAAGACTTGCGGCCAAAAAGCCATACCTCCGACGTGGAAACAAGGCCAAGCGACTCAACTATGCACGAAAACACAGGAACTGGGGTGCAGAAAAATGGCAGCAGGTGCTCTGGACTGATGAGTCAAAATTTGAAATATTTGGCTGTAGCAGAAAGCAGTTTGTTCGCCAAAGGGCTGGAGAGCAGTATACAAATGAGTGTCTGCAGGCAACAGTGAAGCATTGGGGAGGTTCCTTGCAAGTTTGGGGCTGCATTTCTGCAAATGGAGTTGGGGATTTGGTCAGAATTAATGGTCTCATCAATGCTGAGAAGTACAGGCAGATAATTATCCATCATGCAATACCATCAGGGAGGCATCTGATTGGCCCCAAATTTATTCTGCAGCATGACAACGACCCCAAACATACAGCGAAAGTCATTAAGAACTATCTTCAGCGTAAAGAAGAACAAGGAGTCCTGGAAGTGATGGTATGGCCCCCACAGAGCCCTGATCTAAACATCATCGAGTCTGTCTGGGATTACATGAAGAGAGAGAAGCAACTGAGGCTGCCTAAATCCACAGAAGAACTGTGGTTAGTTCTCCAAGATGTTTGGGCCAACCTACCTGCCGAGTTCCTTCAAAAACTGTGTGCAAGTGTACCTAGAAGAATTGATGCTGTTTTGAAGGCAAAGGGTGGTTACACCAAATATTGATTTGATGTAGATTTTTCTTCTGTTCACTCACTTTGCATTTTGTTAATTGATAAATATAAACTATTAACATGTCTATTTTTGAAAGCATTCTTACTTTACAGCATTTTTTCACACCTGCCTAAAACTTTTGCACAGTACTGTGTGTGTGTGTATATATATATGTGTGTGTGTGTATATATATATATATATATATATATATATATATATATTAGTGGTGATTTTCATTGCTTATGATAAAGTAATACATAACATTAGGCCACTGACTAAGTCTGAGTTTATGGAACAGCATCTGCATTCAGATGTGTTCAATTTCTGAATTTAGTGCAATACCAATTCATACTACAAATATGAAATCCAGTTTAGAAGTTCACGTTAGACCCAGGATTGCGAATTCATCTTTTATGCTAAAGTTAAATTGTTGATATGACCGGGGTCAGTAATTTGAGGAATCAGACCCCTTCTAACAGCTTTTAACTGATCACACACTCACTCACACACTCATACGCACTCACGCACACTCTCACTCTCACTCTCACTCTCACTCTCACTCACTCACGCACACACACACAACATAAGTGAGTCTGATCAGTGTGCAGGTTTCTGTTCATACTGCCATAGTGGAGGGACAGTGTATTTATTAAGAGGTCTGATTGCTCAAACTCTACCTCTAGTGTGTTTCTGACACTGTGCTAATACACAGTATATTCTGAATGCATGTTTATGATGAAAGTAAACCGACAGTTTTCATGCCATGTTGGAAATTCTACTATAAAATATATGCTCTTGCATAGAACTACATTTGCAGTTCTGTTGGGTTTATAGATACTTAAAGGTAATATCCAGCTGTAATGTACGTTCTGTAAGCTTTCTGTCAGGTAGTGGTGGTAATTAAGTAGTGCTGGGACGAACATTGTCTGTTCAAGATTCAGACAAGTATTCGAACATTTGTTCATTTGCATCAAATTATATGTCCAGGGTTTGACACTAACCATGTCCCGCAGCTGGTAGAGATCACAGTTTATTATAGTTATGAAGCCCCACAGGCACAACTGGACGGTAACATTTTTTAAGTGTATAATGTGTATAGTATAGTGCACATGGCTTCCGTTTCATGAACGCAGGAAAATGGGTCAGTGTGCCAAAAAGCTGCAAAAACGAATTTACAAACCCAATTTTAAAGAGTGGAGTGGAAGAAAGACTTAATCTGGCTTCATGATGACCATGAAACAAATCGCTGGTGCAGTCCTCATCTGTGTGCGCCAGACATGGGCTTATACAATCAAAGGTCCTACACCGTATCCATGTGTCTAAATGGCTAGGATCTTTCCAGATTTGGACCCGACGTGTGACCGGTGCAAGCAGGCCCCTACCACTCTTACACGTGTTCTGCACATGTCCCAGGTTGGGTCCCTTCTGGTCTTATGTATTTGAGACTTTCTCTCAGTTTAAAATTAATCCTACGCCTCTCATTGCTCTCTTTGGTGTCCCATCAGACGACGTCCAATTGTTCAAAATTCAGTCTGATAGCCTAGCCTTTGCCACTCTCCTGGTGAGACTCCTTATACTTCTGAATTGAAAGCAAGCTGCCCCACCGACATTTGTTCACTGGATCCGGGACACTATGCAATTTCTCAAATTATAAAAAATAAAATACACACTCTGTGGGTCCACTGAGAAGTTTTATTCAGCTTGGCAACCATATTTAATTTGATAATCTGACCCGCCCTTCCCTATCATAGCTGGAAGCTGGGCTACCCAGCAGAAAAACAATATTAATATAAGAAATACAATCGCTAAACATTCTTACCCAGAGTTGGCTAAATAATATACGGTACTACCCGCTGCTTCAGGGGCTGGTTGCACTAATGAGAACAAAAAATGGGATCAGAGACTCTTAAAGAAACAGTAAACGCTTGCTTACCTTTCCCTGTCTGTGCGGTTTTGGTCTTCCCTGCGGAACATTTCCTGGCAGTAGCGGAGTCTGGGAAGATATCTCCCACACATTTATTAAATTCCTCGCAGAAAGCAAGAGAGACGTTTTGTTTGGAGACTAACATTGCAATTTTTGTCTCTGCATATGTTGCCTTCTCCACCTCCATTCTCTCATTGGCAATAAAAGTTAATGAATAAAAGTGATGGTGCCACTTGTTTTCTGCGCCTCGGTTGCCTTTCTGTGCTTCTGGGATTTCTCATGTTGGATTACATCACCGTGCTCTACACTGAAATCAATTCTGCACACCTTGCAGAATTCGGTACACTGGTAGATGCCTATGGATGATAGTCGGTGATATTCAGCAAATTTGCGCAAGTCACATGGTTCGGCAGCCATATTGGATTTTGCGGAATTTGTTAAAACGCCTATGTATTGGAAACCGCTTACTGCAGAGTTCTGAAAATTGCTATACATGTTGAGGGATAGTCCATGATTAACTGCTGTTAATATGAAGCTGATTGGTTCTGTGGTTTGGCAACCACATTGATTAATGACATAAAATTACCATAAAAATATAAAATGATCAAAATTCAAACATCATCTTCTCTGAAACCGCTTATCCGATTGAAACAGAAATGGGAATAAAACATCTTAGTATGGTCATCTGTTACGCTTGTTCAAGGGAAGTTGCTACTGTGAAAATCATGGTGTCCACACTGCATGACATCATCAACATATGCAACTGGCTATAAAACTGCGTATAACTTATTGGTTGCACCAAAATGCACAAAATTTGACACGGATGTAGAGGACTATGGGATGTTGTGTCGTGGTCAATATGGCAGCCTTTGGTCATATGGTGTGGCAGCCATCTTGGATTTAATGAAAAGTTTGGACAATATTCAAAAGTTTTCTTCTCATGAACGGTAAATGGTACAGCTGTGAATTTTTGTACATGGTGCGCTCATGTCCACAACTGATTCTACTTCAGGAATAATGGATCGGTCACATGGTGTGGCAGTTCTGTTGGATTTTGCGTAAAACGCTTAAACGACAACTCTTCATGAACCCTCATGGCTGATTGACGTGAATCTTGGGTATACATTACAGTTGTGATGATAACGTTTCATCTATAATAACCAATGCACTTAAATTTCATGATAACTGCTTGGAAGCCATAAAGTTGTTCGCAACTCTAGTTGTTATTGTTGTTGTTGTTATTTTTAGTAGTAGTATAATGTGACTGATAATCTGCTTGGAGGGGTGTCTGTTAGATAAAGCTTTGTTCTCCCTCAGTCCGCTGCAATTCTGCAATGAAAGATTACTGTACATGTTCAATTACGTGTAAATAAACAACGTGCATTTTAAATTATAAAATCATGATTACCGTTCTGTATAACATATTTTTAAACCACATGTAACTGTTTTATTGCATTTATATGGATTACTCGTAAAATAGGATTTTCAATCAAATATAAACAAGTAGCTATGGTGACGTCCCCAGTAAATTATGCAAATGAGTCCCATCGAAGTTTCGAACCTTCCTTCGGTTATGTGTTCTGAACCTTTGAAGGTCAAAATGTACCCTTCGTTGCAGCCCTAGAATGAACTACAAAACAAAGGATGTTGTACAGTAGTTAGTCAAACTAAATACATCTGTGTGTGTGAATTACAAAACGGAGAGAGAAAAAAAGATATAAAATATATATGAATCTGTGTCCCACTTGCTATCTGTCCTGCACATTCCAGCAAGGTGGCAAAACACACTGTGATACATATTTAATTGTAAACAATTGTCATGTCTTTGTCCACCAGAAATGTTTTATTTGTCGTTGAATGCATGTAAATGTTCATGCTGATATTCGTCCCAGCACTATAACAAAGACATTAGCTGTATATCTACCACTGCATTTCATATGGTAACTTAAAATATGGAAACGCCTGTCACAATGCATGGCAATTAACCTTTTTAACTATCACAATTTTATTTAGCCTATGGCCAAATCAGTGATCCAGACCACAAAGTGTATACAATTGATAGGCAGCTGTTTTCCATGGTTCTTTCAGCGAAGTTCAGTTCCTGGGTCTGTTTCACCGCCATGTTCATACTGTTCATTCATACTCTGCTAGTATGAATGGTGCAGCTGCGTTTTGCATATTTGTGTTCAGATGAAAGGGAGTCAGTGTGTAAACACCTGCATGCATTACTGTTATCCAAGAGGCTCTGAGAATAAAGTTTTAATACCTTTTTAGAAGGTGACGAGTTTGCACAGGTCACACAAGGCAGGGCAGACTGCTTCATGTTGATCGCAGATTGACATACTCATTATTATTATTATTATTATTATTATTATTATTATTATTATTATTATTATTATTATTTATTTCTTAGCAGACGCCCTTATCCAGGGCGACTTACAATCGTAAGCAAAAACATTTCAAGCGTTACAATACAAGTAATACAATAAGAGCAAGAGTAATACAATAAGAGCAAGAATTGAATGAGGTTGTACAATTAAACAGCTTGTGACCTAAACTAACTCTTTCTGGATGCACCGATTTGTATGAAAAGGTGCTTTTTTCTTTTTTTTCAAACCCTCGAATTGCAAATTGCGTTCTATAAAACATTGAGCTGTATATCCACATTGGAGATGAGCAGAGTCATTGTAATGTTTATATATTTCCATCAGCTGACACTTCACCCGTTCTCTTGTGCAGGTAAGTGACTGTAGATGGGTGTTGGGCATTGTTTCAATACAAGGTTTGGTGATTTTATAGTACTTATACACCTCCGGATATCCCTTAGTAATTTGGAGTATGTATTAAATTCTCATTGTAAGATCCTAAGTTTTGACGGTTCTGCTGAATACAAAAGAGAGTAGCTAATTGTTGTGTTCTCTTTTCTTTATTTCAGGAAATGATTACTATTCTAGGCTTCAGGAAGTCTTCTTGGGAACAGCAAAAGGAAACCATCAAAATCCTTTACTAGTTCCACACAACAATCGTATGCTTTTGCAAATCGGGCTTCTGAAAGAAGAAAACCAAGTGGCTTGGAAATATGTACAAGACTGGCTTGAAACGATGTTCCCAAAATATAGATCTGCACGTTTACGGAGTCTGATTGAAAAGGCAAGCGCAAACGCACTGGGGTTAAGTGCACAAGAGAGAGCAATGTTTCTAGAGGAAGAAGTTAATCTAGAGTATGTTGGTCCGGTGTGTGACGGTCTTGGCATAAGAAGAACCGATCTGTTGGAATGCGCTGACCTTTCAGAAAAAATCCCATCTGGAGATCCTGTCACGAATGCTCTTCTGTTGGAATGGGATAGCTTTGTTCGAAAAGAGAAGATTGATCCATCAATTATAGTGACCTGGTTGAAAAACTTTTACCCCCAGTTTTGCAGTGATGGCAATACTCACAAAGCATATAAAACTCTGCAACTGCAAATCAAAAAAATGAAGGTTAATTATCGAATCCATCAAAAAAATAAATTTAAAAAAAACAGTCTGTTCAATCAGTTTCTTGAGGCTGAATTCATTCCGAGTCCCAGTGCATCAGAGGGCGGGGTGAGAGATGGCAAACTGTGGAACGAAGGTCTCCTCAAGAAGAGGCGTTTTGGCTCAAATTGGATTTCAAACAAAATGCGATCAAGAAAAGTCAGAAATTCTGAACTTGCAAGCGGCGTAGCTGATGAAACCTACGAGCCTCCAAATCTGCATGTTACGGGAACAGAGCTGTACCAGAATCGAATCAAAAGCTTGTCGCATCACAAAACGGAACAGAACCTTAAGAGTCAATCGGTATCCGGTCAGTACCCGTATCTGACAACCAAGCCCATTCCACAGTCAAGCCCCTGGGCTTTACAGCCAAATGGAGCATACTGTAATGATGCGTTTGACCAGCAAACCAGCGTGGAATCAGAGGAACCATTCAACGTGACTCATTGTAGTGTAGCTAAAGAGCAGGCCTTGACACTACTGGATGTTTCTATCCTCGCTTTTCAAAAGCTATCAAGTGTGTACGGCACTGAAACAGAGCTCTCCAATCAGGTTTTCAAAGAATTGCTGAGAAAGCACTTTGTCCTGATGTCTGATTATACCAGTGTTATGAAAACCTTTAATGAGAGAGTGAATCTGTGCCAACAAGGTCATCCTGACGTCCCTTCACCTTTGCACTTCTTGGGGTGCAATGCCCACTATCTACTTGGGCTGAGTCATGCAGCGGAACAAGAAACTGTTTCTTTTGAAAATGAAATCTCAGCTGTTACTGGGGAGAAATTGGGCCGTGACAAGAATCCAAAGTTTACAAATTTCTTGAACTTTTCCGAGAGTGCTTCTGCGCGTTACATCCGCATGGCTTGTGATGTTTTGAGCCCTCGTGGCGAAGAAAAGTTTGGATGCAGAAAGGAGTGGCTTGCGTTCTGCGAGGCCAATGGCAAGGCTTCCAAAGTGCCAAGCGGTCGATCAAATCGGTTTAATAGCTTCTTTGAAGGAGCTGCTGCTCTCATTCATCATCACATGGATATTGTTGCTTTCTTCTCTGATGAGCATGTGTTAAAGAGGCTGAATGTGATACAGGAAAGCGTCCGTGATGATGTGCAAGATCCCATACTGCAAGCTCTTGTTTGTGTTTTTGCTGTCGTCTATCTTCAAGTCATAGGTCCCTACTGGCAATTCCTGAAAAGTAATACAGAATACCTTGACTTCCACAAATACATCCAGCGTCTTCACCAAAAGCTCAACGAATGGTCCTTAGATGCTACACCTCTCCTCCTGCCAGAACTCGGCGACACAAACGTTTTCCACCAGTTTCATCATGAGGGGAGCTTTGATGGCTTGTTTTCATATTGTAATCCTGACAATCCATACTTCACCCTCATCAAGAAGGCACTGGAACAAATCATGAAATCATTTGTTGCTGTGACTCAGAGAGAGCTTTCTGATTTCTTGCCAGGGGGAGTTCACAGTAAAGAGCCCAAGCCAGAACTTCGTGCAAAAATGAGAAACTGCCAGCTTGCACAGTTAATGGGTGAATACCCCTTTGGACACACTTACACTGACAAGTACAGAAGGCCTAACAATGCTTTGAATCACCAAAGACCCTTGCACAATCAATCTGGTACCTCCGGTCAGACAGGAAGACACAAGAAGCGTATGCAACTGAGTGGTAGAGAGATGAATCAACTGCAGGAAAAGCAGCTGCTGGATATCACAAATAAGACAAAGATCATGGCTGCAGTGGTGAGAAACGGAGGACCTTGCAAAACTAAAAGAGATGTGGATTACCTTTTGTCTACCCTGGAAGGGGCCAGTCACTCAAAGAAACGTGAGGCAATCCGATTGCAGATTAGTTACCAGAAAGTTGTTCTTGGCTTAAAAGACAAAAACTTAAACCATGTAGGGTTTTCTCTGAAAGATATGGTGGAAAAACTCAAGTTGGTGTTGGCAGATGATAAGTGCCCACAGATCCCTGTTCCCGGGTATAGACCAGTGTTTAGCCACAATGCCCAAGCAGGACCGGGTGAGGTAGTCCCTTCCAGTGGAATGGGAAGTGCAGCCCAACATCCTTTACAACATTGCCATTTTGAAAACATTGACAAATCCAGCATGAAATTGTGTTCTGAATTGCCCAAAATCGAAATTCAGTCTTTTGTGTTTGTAGATTAATGTCCTTGAGATGCGTTGTATTGACTTATGTACATCAGGCATTTGGAAAATGCAATTCCTTTCACTGGCTCTGAAAGAATATGCAGACTTACAAATCTAACCAAAGAACTGTAGCAAATTCCACAAAGCAGTGGGTGTGCGTGGTTTTTTTTTATTTTATAGTGACAAATTGGGGAAAAAATAAATAAAATAACAAGCTGGAATGTCCAATTTTATGTTTTTTCTCCTCGCCACACAGCACAGATATTCTGAGGCTGTGTGAGCGTCCTCCAATCTCACAAGCCTAAAGCCAGAATCAGAGGTGGGGTGGGGCTACCGAAGAACAGAGATCAGCCCTGCCTCTTATCCACTCTGAATGTGCTCAGTGTCTGGCCTGTAGGGTTCACTGTTGTGCGATGAGGAGAGGGAGTCCATGCCAGTTTCCCATCCCCCACCCCGAGAGCAGACATGAACCGGTGCAGTCCAAGCTGTGTGACTCATCCTGTGCTCCCAGCGGCAGTGCTTTAAGTGGATGAGCCACTCCGGGGACCCCAGTAGTTTTCTTTTAAACATGAATTTAACGGCCGTTGTGTTTTCTTCATTAGTGCAGGCATGAAAATAGGAGTAGTACTAAAATAGATTTAGCTGCCTTACAGTGTATATGTGTAGCTTTACAGTAAACCATCCTGAGCCGTGTCTGCTGAGGATGTCTGTAGCCTTCCAGTCATGCTTGAATAATGGAGCCTATCATATACAAACAAATCCTGGATCCAGTCTTGAGTAAGCATGTTAGTATGAAAACGAAATGTATTTCATATATGCAGTAATGAGTAAATGTTGTGGGCTTGTTTACACTAATGATGGGATTTCAGAAATTATATGTAGTCCTATTGCTCACCTAAAGCATTAATAATATTCATACACGTGTCCGATGACAAAGTATTATGTACTGTAGTTAATACCCACTCTTGTATGTTCCAAGCGTACCTGCAGTTCAGATTTCTAAATACAAACTTTTCAATTGTCTTTCATAAAACAGGTTGTTAATGTGACTTGACATTGGAGATGTCGTTTAGTGTCTTACTTGGAGATGATGTACTTTTTATATGACAGTTTAATTGTAAATAAAATCCACATTGTTCACTAACAGATTGCAGGTGTGTTTTTCTTCTGCTAACCCAGTGGATTGTGGGTTTGTCTGTGCAGGGGAATGCTGGGTTTTGTTGTCTTAAAAGAGCAGGCTCTTTCCAAGGAGAGAAGACTACAGTGTATACAGTGTTAACTTTTGGGTGACAAATTCAATGTGTAAACTATATGTTAACTTGTTTTTAAAATGCAGTTATGAAGACTATGACTAAATTGGTCAATTGCAACACACTTTAGAATGTAGTCCTTCATTCTGTAGGAAGTTGAGTACTAGCTCTTTGGATCATCCCCAGCTCTACTGTCTTAGTAACAATCCCAGCTTCCTTACAGCCGTCGGGGTCAGACAGCTCGTTTCTACACTGTGCATGGATGGAGGAAGTGAGAGGGGTGGGGACAGGAGAGCGGCACATTTCAACCATCATTTTAAAGCTCTATTTAGAGGGTTTCTAACATTACTCTTCATTTGGTATTTTTGTGCATAATTATAATATCTTCATGTGATGATTTAATAGGCACATTTTACAGTACATTTTCAAATAAAACCTTTAGTTACTCTGTGTGTGTGTGTGTGTGTATATACAGTCACCTCCAAAATTATTGGCACCCTTCATAAAGATGAGCAAAAAAGGCTGTATAAAATAAACACAGGTAATGAGCTATATTTTATGCTCAAATATATGAGAAAACCATATTCTTTTATTCTAATACAATTGCTCAGAGAAAAAGTCTTTTATTAACAACTAATACATTTTTTACTCAGATAGGTGTCAGAATTATTGGCACCCCTAAAGGTTCTTATAAATAAAATCAAACAAAATTAAATCTGCATTAACATTCTACTTCTTTAAGTTCATCTCAGTCTTACGGAACTATATTGTGGCCTTCCATAGCTACCTGTTTCACTGGGGTATAAAAATGAGGTAACACGCATATGAAATCCATTTGTCGTCCATCACCATGGCGAAAGGCAAAGAACTCACAAATGAAAAGAGACAAATGGTTGTTGACCTTCATAAATCAGGCAATGGGTACAAAACAATAGCTAAAAAAACTACATATACCACTTACCACTATTAGGGCAATAATTAAGAAGTTCAAAACCACTGGAACAGTGGTAAACTTGCCTGGTAGAGGATGCAAGTGTATCTTGGCCCCACGCACAGTGAGGCAGATGGTTTGGGAGGGAAATCCAAGGGCCACAGTTGGAGAATTACAGAACTTGGTTGCATCTTGGGGTCACCAAATCTACAATTAGAAGCCACCTCCATGCCAATAGGCTGTTTGGAAGGGTTGCCAGAAAAAAGCCTTTATTGAGAGCAACCAACAAACGTAAGCGCCTGGAGTTTGCTAAACGACATTGGCACTTCGATTGGAACTGGGTGCTATGGTCAGATGAGACGAAAATAGAGATCTTTGGCCACGCAGGCCAGCGGTGGGTTTGGCGTCGAAAGAAGGATGCGTGTGCAGAAAAGAACCTCATACCTACTGTAAAATATGGTGGTGGATCTTTGATGTTATGGGACTGTTTTGCTTCCACTTGTCCTGGGGCCCTTGTTAAGGTCAACAGCATCATGAATTCTACCCAGTACCAGGACATTTTTAGCCAAAAACCTGGTTGCCTCTGCCAGGAGGCTGAAACTTGGCCGCAAGTGGATCTTCCAGCAAGACAATGACCCCAAGCACACATCAAAATCCACAAAGAAATGGTTAATTGTCCACAAAATCAACATTTTTCAATGGCGATCTCAGTCTTTGGACTTGAACCCCATTGAAAACCTGTGGTTTCAATTGAAGAGGGCAGTCCATAAGCACAGACCGAAGGATATCAAGGATCTGGAAAGATTCTGTATGGAGGAATGGTCTAAGATCCCTCCCAATGTGTTCTCCAATCTAATTAAACATTATAGAAAAAGACTCAGTGCCGTTATCCTTGCAAGGGGAGGGTGCACAAAGTACTGAAAACAAGGGTGCCAATAATTGTGACACACCATTTTTTTTGGAAATAAATTTATAATTTGAGAAATGTGTGAATTTGGTTGATTCCATTGAATCATTAATAAAGTCAAATATATTCGACATGTTGGAAAATTACAATATAGCTCAGTACTGGTATTATTTATTTTATAGTCTTTTTTGCTCATCTTTATCAAGGGTGACAATAATTTTGGAGGTGACTGTGTGTGTGTGTGTGTGTGTATGTGTATATATATACACACACACAGTCACACCTTAAGTAGCCTTGTATTAAAGTAGGGTGTGTTTTGTCATGTAATTCAAGAGTTGGGTGAATCAAAAATAGCAATTGTGATGTTATTTAATTTGATAATGGTTTTAGTGAATAGTTTTATACGGTTAATTTGTATTAATATTTAAATTTCAAATAAATATTTAGACTTTATATATTTTCTTAATTTGTAATTAGCTGGACAGAACTACATGTCCTAAGACTTCATTTCCAGGCCCCGTGCATTTCACCCCCTTGACAAGGAGCAGCTGAGCGTGGCCACCCGGTCAGGTTTCTGTCAAATACTGAAGGAAGCCAAACTGGCTACAAAGGAAGCGCGTGTGGAGAAGAACCCAACAGAGTCACTTCCATTCTCTCATGTCCGTAAAGCATGCAAGTGACCGTTTCTTTTATTGTTTTTCTGTAAGCTTTTATTTTATTTGTTTTTATTGTAGTCACCAAATGCAGAGCCCTTTGTTAAATGAACAATGTTCATCCTGATTCGGAACACAAGATAAAAGTCTGAAGCCACGTTCATGACAAACACAACACACCCTGGCTCTCCTCCTTAACCAGACTCCTTTTTATTTGTAATAGTTACATTTATTTGTTACTGTAAGGTTTCTTCAAAACACAGTACAATCCCACAAGTTTGAATAAAACTCGTCACGTGAAACTTCTCAAACACCAACGAGGTGCTACACATGATGGTAATGTTTAAGTTGAGCCCACTGTGATTTTTTTCTGGTTAGGGTCACTTTAGGTTGACCTTTCCCAGGTCACAGCTCAAAGGGGAAATTTAAAAACAAACAAAAAAAAATGTTATCAGCATTTCAGACCTCAGTGGGCCCGAAACCCCCCAGGTGAATTTTTCTAGCAAAATCTGAGACAGTCGGGCAACGGCTGTGGTTGAGTTGGTATGGAATGACCCAAAAGAAACAGATTCACTCATTACTCATTTTTTGATAATGAAAATTATGTGGATTAAGATGGACTCATCCCAACTAGTTTAGATGAATCTCTTACACATACCACATACTCTTAAAATAATCATTGTTACTAATGTTCCCTGGTAGTGTGCAATTCAGCTGTATATGTTTTGTTATCCACTAGGTGGCAGTGATTGCTCAAGCAAAACGTTCACCATCCATGTGCTCAATACTGTGCATTGGACAGGTGTGTCTGTAGTTTAATGAACTGTTTCAGCAGTCACTTTGTTATGCATGTTTCTTTCAAGCCTGATACTTTTTCACCTTGCTGAGAATGATATTTCTGCAGTAGACATGGCAGTTCAAAACTGCATCTGACTGTTTTACAACTTTTGTTTATTAGCAAAATGAGTTTTTATGCCCTCTGTTTGGTTCTTTATGGTTTCTCATCCACTAAAACATTGTTGAACCAACATCTGAAGTATGCAGAACGTGTAGATCTCAAACTTTAACACTTTGTTTTGTGCCTGACACATGTCGATGCAGATATTCAGGTGCCTGAACTTTCCATTTATTATACATGTACTGTATCTGCAGATATACAGTGGTGTTCTAAAGTTTGGAGACAATGATTTACAGCAAGCCTAGGAGTGGGGATTGTGTTGCCCATGTTTCCTCCCTCAGACCCTTTACTTACTAAATGTCTTGATATCCCTGAATAGATACTTGTCTCTTTAAAAATGTACAGTAACATGTCCACCAGGTGGCACATATTGTTCATTGTTTTATGATATCCTAGAGCAGTGGTTTTCAACTAGCTAACTTGAAATCTGCAGCTGTTTAAGAGCTGAAAACCATTAAAAAGGTCTAGTTTAAGCAAATTATCTATTTAATTTAGGGTCTAGTTCAGTAATTGTAAAGTTGTTGAAGCTGACACCCTGGGATCCTTCAAGAAGCTGCTTAATGAGATTCTGGGATCAATAAGCTACTAACAACCAAACGAGCAAGATGGGCTGAATGGCCTCCTCTCGTTTGTAAACTTTCTTATGTTCTTTCTTAATTGAGAGCTCAGTTGGAATGAAAACCAGCAGACACAGGGGTCCCCCAGGAAGCACGTCATTGAAATGCATGTAATGAAGAGACAGACTGATTTGAACAATGGCTGCTGTAAGCACAGGCTGTGCTCAAAACTAACCCAACAAAGTTGCTGCTTTGTGGGACGCAGAAGAAATTTCAGCTTCTCCTCAACATTGGGGCAGAAAACCACATTCAAGAGCAGCACTCGGGCAGTTAGCAATCACGGAAATTCTGCAGCACCAGGAGATCTGTTATTCGATGTCGAGATAAAATAGAAACATTGAAAATGAATACCAGATTAAAGATAATTACTCAACCTGACCATTAACTGCTGCACTAGTACTTCCTTGATCAGCTCTACCTGACAGTTCCACTGGAACGCAGACAGCCATCTTTAACTACACCTCAGCTGTACCTGAGAAGGCAATGGAAGCGAGGCATCACTGGATTTTGCTCATGTGTAAAAACAGTACATGTGAGACCAACACTAAGAGATTGAGACAAATTTGAGTATCATTCTCCGATTCTACACCTGTATAAAAACCCAAGTGTATAAATAGGTAATTGTATGCAAAAATAATGTGATATCTTGTAACAATTGTAAGTAGCCCTGGATAAGGGTGTCTGCTAAGAAATAAATTATATATATATATATATATATATCTATAAATATATATATATATATATTGTCGTGACAATCACATGCCTATTTTAACATTAAATTCTTAAACTCAGTGAACATGTTAAAACTTCAATCTAACACTATACAGAGAAATACAATAAGGAAATGCATTAGTAAGTTATAAAACAGTTAGTTTAATGTTATAGGCAACTTTTTTAGCAGTTGCCTCTGATGATGGTTCCAGTTGGATTTGTAGCTCAGTTGGGTTTGTAGCTCAGTTGGGTTTGTAGCTCAGTTGGATTTGTCGCTCTGTTGGGTTTGTAGCTCAGTTGGGTTTGTAGCTCAGTTGGGTTTGTAGCTCAGTTGGATTTGTAGCTCAGTTGGATTTGTAGCTCAGTTGGGTTTGTAGCTCAGTTGGATTTGTAGCTCAGTTGGGTTTGTAGCTCAGTTGGATTTGTAGCTCAGTTGGGTTTGTAGCTCAGTTGGGTTTGTAGCTCAGTTG
This sequence comes from Acipenser ruthenus, assembly GCF_902713425.1. Lineage (NCBI taxonomy): Eukaryota > Metazoa > Chordata > Actinopteri > Acipenseriformes > Acipenseridae > Acipenser > Acipenser ruthenus. The sequence continues at coordinate 453,274 of NC_081191.1, forward strand.
GGTTTGTAGCTCAGTTGGGTTTGTAGCTCAGTTGGATTTGTCGCTCTGTTGGGTTTGTAGCTCAGTTGGGTTTGTAGCTCAGTTGGGTTTGTAGCTCAGTTGGATTTGTAGCTCAGTTGGGTTTGTAGCTCAGTTGGGTTTGTAGCTCAGTTGGGTTTGTAGCTCTGTTGGGTTTGTAGCTCAGTTGGGTTTGTAGCTCAGTTGGGTTTGTAGCTCAGTTGGATTTGTCGCTCTGTTGGGTTTGTAGCTCAGTTGGGTTTGTAGCTCAGTTGGGTTTGTAGCTCAGTTGGATTTGTAGCTCAGTTGGATTTGTAGCTCAGTTGGATTTGTAGCTCAGTTGGGTTTGTAGCTCAGTTGGATTTGTAGCTCAGTTGGATTTGTAGCTCAGTTGGATTTGTAGCTCGGTTGGGTTTGTAGCTCAGTTGGATTTGTAGCTGTACTGGGGTGTTTACACTTCAACCTGTGTGGCTTCAGATTGCAGTATTTTAAGAATAAGAACAATATCCTGTTATTGACATCTGCAGTGATTACTGCAAATATGTCCTGACACATTTAAAGATGGCTATTAAGGCAGTAAAAAAAGAGGTAGTGGGACAGAGTAAGAAACAAAACCGAAGTTGTCAATTGCGTACATAATTCAGTCAGACTATAGAGACTGCTGAAAGATACAAGGACACAGTCTTCTTGCTCTCTTCCACCCCAGGTAATCTCCTGGATTGTGTTCACTGGACTCTTCTCCTACCTGAAGGTCGTGATTGGGTCTCTGCTCCATGAGGCCGGACATGCTGCCCTCTTGTGGTGTGGGGTGGTAATCCAAGCTGGCTCACTGATAGGAGCTCTTCTCGTGTTCCTATTGGTCAGCGTCTACCACACATTCCAAAGGGCCCAGGACTGTGCGGACAACTGCAGCCTGTGAACAAGGGAGGCAGAGACCTGCAGAGCTTCCTCGCCTCAGAAGTGTGTCTGTGTCGAGAGCATTGTAGACTTCAGATGTCCTAATCCACGTGGGAATACATAGTCAGGTTACAGAACCCTCTTTGTATTAGCATACAGTTATGATGCTTATAGTGTTTCAAGACATGCCACTGTCTGGACAAACAAGACTGTATTGTAAATGAGAATTTGTTCTCGATTTGACTCATCTGGATAAATAAAGGTTTTGGTTGATGTATATATCATAATGTTCTTTGTGTCGTTAAGTGAAGCAGGACTTGGGGAGACCAGGTGGGATTACAAACTAACCTGTTTAAGTGTGAACCTGTTAGAGAAGCATTAACAGATTGCCTGTGAAGTGTTGTCTCTCCAGATATCTGTTTGAATAAAGACTACCTTCTTTATCACCGACTCTTGGAGATTGATTTAATTTTTCGTCCCTACAGTCTATTATTTATTTTTGTATTACAGATTATTCTATTACGAATATTTTTGTTGCAAAAAGCAATATGAAAAATGTGAAAACAAGCCTGAATCCATTTTTGTATTTTAAACTCAGAAATTAGAAAATTAAAAACAAGTCGTTTTTTGGTTTTCCGATTTCCGATTTACAATGCAAAAACGATTGGCCTGAGTGTACACAGACCCTATGAGGCAGCGCAGTGATTTAAGAACATAAGAACATAAGAAAGTTTACAAACGAGAGGAGGCCATTCAGCCCATCTTGCTCGTTTGGTTGTTAGTAGCTTATTGATCCTAGAATCTCATCAAGCAGCTTGGTGATATATACTGGACATGCCAAGGGGAGATATACTGGACGTGCCAAGGTGATATATACTGGACGTGCCAAGGTGATATATACTGGACGTGCCAAGGTGATATATACTGGACGTGCCAAGGTGATATAAACTGGACGTGCCAAGGTTATATATACTGGACATACCAAGGTTATATATACTGGACATAAGAACATAAGAACATAAGAAAGTTTACAAACGAGAGGTGGCCATTCAGCCCATCTTGCTCATTTGGTTGTTAGTAGCTTATTGATCCCAGAATCTCATCAAGCAGCTTGGTGATATATACTGGACGTGCCAAGGTGATATATACTGGACATGCCAAGGGGAGATATACTGGACGTGCCAAGGTGATATATACTGGACGTGCCAAGGTGATATATACTGGACGTGCCAAGGTGATATATACTGGACGTGCCAAGGTTATATATACTGGACATACCAAGGTTATATATACTGGACATAAGAACATAAGAACATAAGAAAGTTTACAAACGAGAGGAGGCCATTCAGCCCATCTTGCTCGTTTGGTTGTTAGTAGCTTATTGATCCCAGAATCTCATCAAGCAGCTTCTTGAAGGATCCCAGGGTGTCTGCTTCAACAACATTACCGGGGAGTTGGTTCCAGACCCTCACAATTCTCTGTGTAAAAAAGTGCCTCCTATTTTCTGTTCTGAATGCCCCTTTATCTATTCTCCATTTGTGACCCCCTGGTCCTTGTTTCTTTTTTCAGGTCAAAGAAATCCCCTGGGTTGACATTGTCTATACCTTTTAGAATTTTAGATTTAGAATATGTGACAAGGCTCCAACTGTCCGTATCCATCCAATATACAGAAAGCTGGAACCTTGCTCGACCAATCACATTGCTTGTTTCACGGTCCATTGTCAGCCCTAGATTATATATATATAGAGAGAGAGAGAGATGGGCAGTCCTACAGATGTCAGGACTGCCCAGTCCCTGACCACATTCCGGCGCCTCCTTAAGACTCACCTCTTCAAACAGCACCTGTAGAACTCCTCTGTTTGTATCCTGGGACACTATCACCCTTCATTTAAATGTGCTTTATTTTGCTCTTATCTGCCCCCTATTTTACTGCATTTAATCCTGTACTTCAGAATACTGTAATCTGCCAAGTGTTTAACCTGCAGCATTTTGTATTTAATCATATCCTGATGTAACTATCACTATTTAATCATATCCTGATGTGAGCCTGTGTCTTAAATTGGACTACAGTATAGTGATGCTTGTATTAAAATCGCCAACATTTGACTGGCATTTGAAGGGCTCCATATTTGTTATCCTGCGAAGCGGACGATGTCTCCCCGGGCACGCCTGCCAGCCAATCAGGACCTCCCGCAGGAAGAAAATCTTGCCTTCTTTGTTTAATAGGGAAATAGGGCGAAACTGACTGATGCTTGTAGAATCTTTTTCTTTAGGTATAAAGACTCCACCTGCTCGGCGACATGCTCTTGGTACAGCCTGTTTTTCGAAGAGCCACTTTCATCAATTTCCACAGGATTCGTAGAACTCCTGAAGCACTCTTGTACACTCTGTACAGAACTCCATTAGGCCCTGGAGATGATGAAGCCCTTGCTTTTTTCACAGCTCGCTCTACTTCTTTCCACTTAGGTGCACAGTCCTCCATTTGGTATTCTGGTGGATTGATAGGTGGGATGTCTGAAGGAATTGACATAGGCTCCTGCCTTTTTGAATCTGTATGTGTTTCCTCCAAATATCTCTCCAGCTCAAACTTAGATGCTTTTAGTGTGCCATTCTTCTTGCTGGTGAATAACTTCTTTGCAAATTTGAATGGGTCTTTATAAAAGTTAGTTCTCGCACGCTCCTTCTTTTTGTAGCGTTTCCGTAGGCGCTCAGCTCTGCGCAATGTTGCAAGCTTATCTTTTATGACCCTTTGTAAGAGATTGAATCCCTCCTTCTGACTTTGTTCTGCTCTTCTCTATTACTTCCTCAGCTGTCTCTTTTCTCTAACTAAGCGTTCAATCTTCTGCTGCTGTCTAGACTTTCCAGGAATAGTTTGTACTTTGTCCTTCCTTTTTTCAACTCCAAACCTCTCGCTTCCATATGCGTAGATGATGTCCCCAAATTTATCCAGCTTCTTTTCAACTGTTCCACTTAACCTTTCCAATGCAAAGCAGAGATCTGTGTTTACTGTGTCCCATACAGTTTTCTCACAAGCCCTTGGCCATGTAACTCCAGGCTTGTGCCTGTTGAGGTTCTTTTCTCTCTTATGCTGGTTTGTCTGACCGGGTTCACAAGGATCATTAGGTTCATCACTAACTGTGTCCATGCAAGTCCTCCTCACGTCTATGACAGGGGTGCTGATATCCTGCAAACTGTAGTTTGATTCCTGTCGCTGGATTTCATTCGACTGACTTGACTGACTTCGTAAGAAGTACTGATCAATGCGAGGCCCTTGTCCCTTCTCCCTCAAGCATTTCATTCTCCCTTGATGAATCTTCAAACCCCTGACCATTGTCGCCTTGCTCCAGTCACAGACACAAACCTGGAGTTCCAAGTCTTTATTAACTGCAGATCTTGAACTAGTCTTTTGTGAAGTACTCTCCATACTCATATCCGTTTCTGTTCCTAAGTTAACCGTGTTGTCCAACGTTGAGTCATCTTCCGCCCCCGCTCTCGCAGACTCTAGGGGTATTTTTCTCTTTAATTTCTTAGAAGCCTTGGGCGGGTGTCTCCAGCAAACTGTAAACACAGAGCTGGATACTGCCGACAAGGGTAGCTAACCCTTGCCAGCCCCAATGGGGTCTCTTTCCTCCTGTCAGCTGTCTCTCCAGGCTGTCACGTGGTCTTTCCCTTGTTGCCAGCTGCACTATTCACAGCAGTCACTGGACGTATCAAGGTTATATATACTGTACGTACCAAGGTTATATATACTGGATGTGCCAAGGTGATATATACTGGACATACCAAGGTTATATATACTGGACATAACAAGGTGATATATACTGGACGTGCCAAGGTGATATATACTGGACGTGCCAAGGTGATATATACTGGATGTGCCAAGGTGATATATACTGGACGTGCCAAGGTGATATATACTGGACGTGCTGGCACATAGGGGGCGGTATCTATGCGGGCAGCTAGCTAAAATACATTAAGGATCAAGTTTAATAATAAATACTGACCTCCGGTTCGGACACTCAGATCATCTTCTACGCAAGGGTGCCTGTGCTGCTACGGAACCCCAGCCTCAGTCCCAGTACACTGTAATCACTGGTGATTCTGAACTGTTTGATTTTAACTATTCAAAAGAGCCAGAAAGATGACCAAGGAATAAAAATCCATGTAAAAAAGGGATACATCAGTGTGATATTGGACAGATATACTTCAGTCGAGCAGTGTGTTATTGGACAGATATACTTCAGTCATGCAGCGTGATATTGGACAGATATACTTCAGTCGAGCAGTGTGATACTTCAGTCATGCAGTGTGATATTGGACAGATATACTTCAGTCGAGCAGTGTATTATTGGACAGATATGCTTCAGTCGTGCAGTGTGGTATTGGACAGATATACTTCAGTTGTGCAGTGTGATATTGGACAGATATACTTCAGTCGTGCAGTGTGATATTGGACAGATATACTTCAGTCGTGCAGTGTGGTATTGGACAGATATACTTCAGTCGTGCAGTGTGATATTGGACAGAAATACTTCAGTGTGTTATTGGACAGATATACTTTAGCCCACACCACTTCAGTAACGCTACAGTACCATTACTTTCCAGTATTTCCCTTTCTAAGTTGTTTTAATGTATATTGCGAGACCCCTCCCCCTCTTTTATTGCGTCTATCTTTCCTAACTAACCTATATCCTTACATGTAAAACTCGTCTCCATCATTTGGAGTTAACCAGGATTCTGTTATCCCTATGATGTCATAATTATCCACATTGACAATGGCTTCTAATTCTAGAATGTATGTCTAATGCTTCTTGCATTTAAATATAGTAATCTGTTTTTTAACATCTGTGACAATTTAGTTGCACTTGTATGTTTTATTCTTGTTCCCTCTACATGGTTTCCAATCCTGTTTTTGATTATTGTTTGCTGTGTAGTTTGTAGTGTAGCTGCCCCTGGCTCTAGCCTACCTGCCCCCCAGTTCCCTAGTTTAAACTCTGCCTGATTACTCTGTTAACTGTCTCCCCCAGTGCACTGTATGCCCTCTCCTGTTCCGGTGCAGCCCGTCCCACCTGGACAGCCCACGCCCCGTCGAAAAGTTTCCCCAGGGACCCATAAACCTGCGCCTCTCTTGTCTACACCAGATTTTTAGCCACGTATTAAAAGTTCTAATCATCGCTTGTCGTCTTGGCACTGCGCATGGAACCAGCAGTATTTCCGAGCTTCATTCAAGTCTTGCCTAACATGATCAGTAAGGAGTTTAAAAGTGTGAGTGTATCTAACAGGGCGAAGGCTTGGAGTGAACCAGCAACCCGTTACACCCAAGCGAGCATTGTAACCACTGTGCAAACAAGCCTGCCCGTTACACCCAAGCGAGCATTGTGACCACTGTGCAAACAAGCCTGCCTGTTACACTGCAAGCGAGCATTGTAACCACTGTGCAAACAAGCCTGCCCGTTACACCCAAGCGAGCATTGTGACCACTGTGCAAACAAGCCTGCCCATTACACTGCAAGCGAGCATTGTAACCACTGTGCAAACAAGCCTGCCCGTTACACTGCAAGCGAGCATTGTAACCACTGTGCAAACAAGCCTGCCCGTTACACTGCAAGCGAGCATTGTAACCACTGTGCAAACAAGCCTGCCCGTTACACCCAAGCGAGCATTGTAACCACTGTGCAAACAAGCCTACCCATTACACCCAAGCGAGCATTGTGACCACTGTGCAAACAAGCCTGCCTGTTACACTGCAAGCGAGCATTGTGACCACTGTGCAAACAAGCCTGCCCGTTACACTGCAAGCGAGCATTGTAACCACTGTGCAAACAAGCCTGCCCTTTACACTGCAAGCGAGCATTGTGACCACTGTGCAAACAAGCCTGCCTGTTACACTGCAAGCGAGCATTGTGACCACTGTGCAAACAAGCCTGCCCGTTACACTGCAAGCGAGCATTGTGACCACTGTGCAAACAAGCCTGCCTGTTACACCACAGGCAGTGGCCTGGTGCAAGAAAGAAAGTTTCCATTGAAATGATTGTAGCAAACAAAACCATTCAGTAAATCATGCCTGCTGTGCATTCAGTATGTCTCAAAATGGGCAAGTTTGAAAGAAACATGTTTTAGTAAACAGCAGTATTTGTTATTTTAAAACCTGATGCTCCACGAGGTTAAAGAAATCCCTGTTTGAAAGCCATGCTTCGCTTGCTTGGTCAGTTGTTTCTTTCATGTCAGAAACCAACCAGCTGCACCCCTGTTGACTGCCATGTTCCAGCCAGTGATATGCTTTGATCCAGAAACTCCTGAGGTAAAATGACCCCGGAAGTGCAAGTGTAACAGATGACCTGATAAAGAGCTTCCTTTATTGTAAAGTAGTTCCGGATATCATGTTATAAATGAAAAAACATGTCTGCTGTAACATGTGTTTCTTTCAAAACTGCACATTTGACACCTATATGTAGTAAGCAGCAAGAAAATTTGAACTGAAGCACTCATCAGCTGCTTATATCTTACCTATAGTGTTCATACCAATATGTTAATAAGCCTACTCAACAGTAGATATGATTGTACTTTGCATTTCTATTGATATATGCTATTATGTACTTTAGAAATACAGGTGAGACGTGTAAAATGAAGAGTATATTGGTACTTTAATACATATTTACAATCAATAAAAAGCTATTGCTGTCAGGCTAAATGCAACCCTGATGGAAATAGGAAGTAAGTTCAAGCTTGCTGTATTATTGTACCATTATGATTTGCAGACAGCTATAGTATTGTTTTGCCACCACAGCCCTGCTTTCAGTGTAATCAACACGACTGCATACTAAGCACTTTTATGAGGACTCATCATTCTTTTCTGAAAGCCATGAAGGTTTTAAGTGTCCTTTTTCGCCTCTTTACTAATGAGTCTTGATTTCCCATATAGTCTCAGAAGCGCTGATTTAGGCACAATGCTGGGTAAAAGGGTACAGACCTCTAATTGCATTGCACTTGAGGGATCAATCAATAATGCCAGCTACTGTAGCTTCATAAAAGTGTCTGTTAAATAAGGAACTGCTGTTCAAATGATTCAAAGGCATTCCTAATCCATATTTCAATTCCGGGTTACAGTATTTTATACAAATGGCACATATATTTTTTCCAAGCCGTACAGTATGTAACTTGTATTAATAGAATGAACCTAGATAGTGCAGCAGTCGCTGCTTTTGGGACGGCTGTAAGACTGTTTGAGATGGCTTGAGGCATGTCTTCATATTCTCAAATGCATGGAAACTCCTCAATCAAAATGTCAGTAACCTTTCCCCTGTGATCTGTTTTTTTTCTGGATGATAAAGACCAAATGCTTTCAAACACACAATGATCTAACCTCTGGTCACTTTAAGTTGGGTGTGGTCTATGTTAATGATGTATGAAGTGGCAGATCAAAATACTGCTGATACTCCTGTGGTGTTTTTTTTCCCCCAGGTGTGTTTATTCAACCCATATAATTAACATAACTCAAAACAATACCATTATCGAAAATGGAGGTTTGAGAAAGAGCGTGCATTTCATTTTGAATGGCAATTTCTAATTTAGAAGGTCTGACGTTACTAATGTGTTATTTTCTTCTGGACCAACAGCTGACCAAATGTATTGATGTTTATTCAGATCCCTTTTCCAGCCTGTTCCGTACAATAGTGTTAAGAACATAAGAACATAAGAAAGTTTACAAACGAGAGGAGGCCATTCAGACCATCTTGCTCGTTTGGTTGTTAGTAGCTTATTGATCCCAGAATCTCATCAAGCATCTTCTTGAAGGATCCCAGGGTGTCGGCTTCAACAACATTACTGGGGAGTTGGTTCCATACACTCACAATTGTCTGTGTAAAAAAGTGCCTCCTATTTTCTGTTCTGAATGCCCCTTTATCTAATCTCCATTTGTGACCCCTGGTCCTTGTTTCTTTTCAGGTCGAAAAAGTCCCCTGGGTCGACATTGTCTATACCTTTTAGGATTTTGAATGCTTGAATCAGATCACCGCGTAGTCTTCTTTGTTCAAGACTGAATAGATTCAATTCTTTTAGCCTGTCTGCATACGACATGCCTTTTAAACCCGGGATAATTATGGTTGCTCCTCTTTGCACTCTTTCTAGAGCAGCAATATCCTTTTTGTAACAAGGTGACCAGAACTGAACACAATATTCTAGGTGATGTCTTACTAATGTTGTCTTAGTGCCTAATCCACTGCCACTCTGGTTTTCATGGATTTTCTTGGTATATATATTAAAACATAAACCCTGTTTTGGCTGTCATCTTTTTTCATTTTGAATTGATTATAGAAGTTACTGGCCACGTCACA